>NC_056735.1:1545337282-1545419782 GCF_019279795.1 Protopterus annectens
ATCTAAGGGCAGTATTCACAGAATGGTCAGTGTTAGAATTTTGCAGTACCTCTAGCACATATCACTTTGGCAGCCAAACGGACACTTCCAGTCTATGAATGACCCTGTTACTACCATCCTTTGCAAGCAACATTTTAGCTTGTGGTAGAATTCTGTAATAATAGTATGCACAGACTGAATTGTGGTTGCAATGTTCTTACATTAAAACAAGCTTGTGTACCACACCAACCTGGCCCATCATGGTGACTGCTGTTTATTTGCATTGATGTTACATTACAGTAACCTTATGTAATGGGCATCTTTATATGAAATGTTCTAGATGAAGAGTTCCATGGCACCCACATATTGCCTACTGCTTCCTATGCAATCATCTTCCATTGTCCACTGGTCCTGTCTCCATACCAGCCTGCCCATGTCATACAGTTTACTTTTGTCTTCCTTTCTAAAATTCTGCTTACTCTATTTTTTTTTCAGATGCCATGTTTCTCCTGATGCTTAGAAGTGAATTTTAGACTTTCTAAACAATCTTTTCCTCCGGTGATGGCCAGAACAAACATCATAACTAAGGAAATAAATTATTGTCTGACATTTCTTTTCTACATAACCTAACTGGCCAAGACTACTCCATAATAACTGTATTGAAATTATTGAATTACGCTAGGGATCTATGAGCTGCCTGGCCAAAAGATGTCATGGATGCTCTGGTGTGCAGGTTGGAGAATTTTTTCCAACCTTCTGATATGTATAGGTGTCTGATGTTTGATTGTTGGAAAAGTGAAAAAAATAATCACATTAATGTATTCCAACTTGTTGTCCCTAGTTACCTCTTGTGCACACCTCTGATGCTTGTGAATTAAGTTAAAGAAATAATAAACACACTATCTCCATTGTAACACAAGCTACAATGTTCTTTTGTGCAAACCTCTTATTTTCCACGATTCGTTTTGTTATACAGCCTATTGATGCTGAGATTCCACCAAAATCCAGGAATCTCTGTGCCTGCATGTTTGGTGTCATACATGGTTTTCATTTAACAGTAATGTAATTAATGTCACCTGTGAATAAGGTATTTGGTTGGATGTTGAGTGTTTCCAGTAAGCTAAAATATGTGTTTCCTGGATCGTACAAGAGGACCTATGTTTGCAAGGAAGTGGTATGGCATTTTTCCTATGGTGATTTAAATGTGGGGAAGCTCTAGTGCATCATCCTGCTTTACCAGCCTTGAGGTACATTTGTTTTTCATGTAAATCGAGACACTTCCACTTTAGTCCCCATCTGTGTAGTATCTGGTCTAACTGTGTGAAAGGCATTATTACCTTGCACTGCCGGTGTGCTTTCAGTGGCTTTAAACCACGTATCAGTGACAGCACAGACATTAACATTCTCTAGGATAAGGACAGCTTGTACGAAGTGGAGTTTCTTGTTTAGACTCATAACATTGAGCAGTAATAACTTTAGATTTTCTTGATTTTGATTTGCTATGTTGGACATACTTTCATTTGGCATTGCTTAACTAAGGAACTATGGGGTGGACAATGTTTAAACTAATCTTCAAAATTCTAAAAGGTAGAGGTAAGAAATCAGCATGGTCTATTGATGATCTCCTTACATGCTGACAAATATTGTACTCCTTTAGAATGAAATCAAAAAAATATGTGATTCTTCTTCTGTTTGTATTGTGACATCATCTATGGAGAAGATAAAATGCTGCTCAGTGCTAGGCTCATACCTGTTTGGGACACAGTCCCAATAATTCCATGAAGTCTCTTCTCATATAGTCTAGAGATGTTTGTCTCAGGTCATTTACACTCACTTGGACTATGACTTATGCATACTGCGGTCCATTGACATGATAGCATGCATAATGTGGCAGATCCTGAACACTGATAAGCGACTGACCATGACATTCTCCTTACTCATCCTCTTTAGAGACACTTCAGTGTGTCTCACAATGGAGTATCCAATATCCAGATTGCTGGATTGTGTGGTGGCTTATGGGATTGTAAGCAGAGGCTCCATGAGATGAGGCTGTATGTGTTGATGTGAGTGTTTTTTTGAAAAAGTGCATTTGGAGCTGCAGGGCATTTGTTATGTTTACTTAGTCTAGGAGTACTTTGTGGTTAAGGAAAGTTACACTTAAGTGCCTCAACTTATGTGGGTCTATGTACTTGCTTTGTACTGCATGTGATGGATGCAGCATGTGTACTACAGCGAATCTGATTGTCATTTGGATTGTTTTTTTGTGAGGCCTTTACCTCCAGTGACATTTTGTAAATACATCTCTCACATACCTTATCAATTTGTTTGAGAATAAGTTGGTTGTCAGTAAACATGAGGCAATTTCTACATTACCTCAGGATGCCCAGATTCACCAAACTAGTAGCCCAGATAGTGGGCAAGTTCATATCTACATTTGCTGATATATTTTTATTGATTAGGTGGGTGTGATGAGAATATAAAGTAATGTCAGGATTATCTGGTTTGCAATGCTGTGGGCAGTGCTTGTCACTGCAAACTAGTTGCCCTGTATGAAACTAGGTATTGATGAAATGTCAAGGGTGCTTTTAAATAAAGACCAGACACACACTCTAGTGTAATATACTCTCTGGTATGGTCATACCACATTGCAATCTCTTTTGTAATAAAATATAAGAAGTCAGGTTGCCTGCATCTATATAAGGCACTGCCAAATACATGAGAAGAAAATGCTAAAGAAACCCCTTATGATTTATGGATAAAATATTTAGGGAGATATTTTGAAGTTATGTTTGAAAGTAGCTAATTAGTGCTTACTGAAAATAAAGAATTAGCTTTGTGAAGAATGTTGAATAATGGGGGTTCGCCTAATTGGCTACTACCTGGCTACTACTAGTGCTGGTCTCACCAATGCTTCACACTACAGAGATGCACTGCCTCCTTAGCTTCTTCTCTCTTCAGAAGCAAAATAGGTAGCACCAGTACCAACATTAAAAGCCGGACACAGGCTCTTTGTTTATCAACAGTCTTGTCCAAGATGATGCAGGGATCTGTATGCTTGTTGTAGCTTTTTTCCTGGACTGGTAGCTGCCTTGAATAGTAAACAGACCACTCAGGATGGTCCCACATTGATACTCACTGCCCAATCAGAGACAGACAGGAATCAATGCCACTGCTCCTTCTCTCACCAGGAGCAAAATATAAGCACAGATTCCAAAATGGCATAAGGGAATAATGCCCCTTTTGCTTCTTCTCTCCCCATGAACAAAACAGAAGCACTAATCCAAAGATAACCACTGAGAAGCAGAATGTAGACTCTGCAATAATTGGTGGCCTTGAACCAGATGTTGCATATTTTAAAGGTAAGATGAAACAAATGGGTTAATTTCCTAAGAGATAAAATGTGCTCTAAACAATTAGATATGAAAGAGGGGGTAACTCAAGCTTTAGCAGTCTACAGGGATGGATAAAATGGATAAAAGAGCCAGTACAGCTAATCAAAAGTCAGTTTATCTCACTTACTTGCTTTTTTCTTTACAAGACTGTGGCACAGTGTGGATCAGAGAATTTTCTCTTTCCCCACTGAATTGTGATCTTGGAGTTGGTATACATAATTAGCAGGAGGTGTGAATGTTGCAAAAACTGTTTTATTTTGCTTTGTTTTTTTTTTAGGGGGGTTGCAGTTTTCATTTGGTTGGAGAACAAGAAGTTGTACTCCATACATAGAGCTCTCTTGCTTGCTTGTTCTTTCTCTTTCTGTATATATATATATATATATATATATATATATATATATATATATATATATATATATGTGTGTGTGTGTGTGTGTGTGCGTGTGTGTGGTTTGTGTGTATCTACATATCTATATATATATGTGTGTGTGTGTGTGTGTGTGTGTGTGTGTGTGTGTGTGTGTGTGTGTGTGTGTGTGTGTGTGTGTGTGTGTGTGTGTGGGTATATATATATATATATATATATATATATATATATGTGTGTGTGTGTGTGTGTGTGTGTGTGTCTGTGTGTAAATATATATATATATATATATATATATATATATATATATATATATATATATATATATATATGTACACACATGTGGATAGATAGATATAGATGTGATGACATGAGCTAGTGCCATTTGTGCTAGGGAGAGTAGAGCAGTGCATGTGTAACATATGCCAGCTAGCTGGACTTTTGTAAAGATTTTCATGTCATTTGACTATCACACTGATTTGTACAGATCCTTGTATTTGTAAAGTTGCTTGTTTTAAAATGCATCAACAGTGGGTCCTGGTGGACATAAAAGAGAATACATGTATGTCCAACAGTATTATTATAACTGATTAAATGTATATGTTTTAACAGAGATTCTTGTAGGGAAGAGGTTAATCTCAGTCCGGCTAATTTTGAAAAAATAGGTTGAAAATTAATTGGACTGGCTTACGCCATAAATATTTTATCGTACAGGTCTGATTGCAGCCAGAGACAAAAATGTTTGGGAAAACCAGCACTAGGAATCTTTTCTCTATTGTCCTTAGGGTAAACTAATTGCTACTCTGGAAGGGTGGACATTTTTGAAAATTTTTTGTAGCTTTCAACTACTGCAACAGATCTTAGCAACGATCTGGGTGTGTATTGTACCAGAATCAGGTGACCAGTCGTGATGTCATTCTCTAACCAGCACTGAAATGATTATTTAGATATTAGTGAGATATATGATGGAACTCTCACAGCAGCATTTTGTTCTTCGGAACCTAACAAGAAATATCTCATGCACATGTCTCACACAACCTCAGACACTTTATCTTGCCTTGCTGTAGTAAACAACTCACCACATATTATCTTACCTTACTGTAGTAAGTAACTTAACTAGGGAACAGTAATTTTTAAGTCAGTCAGAAAAATATAGTGAGATTAGTTTAGTATCATTTTTATGCATCTGTATGAATCTATCCAACTGTGTTATTTTCCGTATCTCCTGTGATTAAAAGAATGAGTGAGAAGGTGACTGAAAAACCAATCACTAAAAACAAAATGAAAACTCCAGCAAAGTTAGAACTTCGACTGAGTAACAACCCAAACCTCTTGCATCAGAGGCACATGGGATATATGCAAATGATCCTTATGAACATCAGGTGTTTCAGCTCATTGGCAATTCTGAATGCCCATGGCTTATTTCACCGTTTTACTGGACAATTTCAGGCAATTAAAGCCAAACCCCACTAGCTGTGGATATGCATATTTCAGCCTTG
The DNA here is from genome assembly GCF_019279795.1 of Protopterus annectens. NCBI lineage: Eukaryota > Metazoa > Chordata > Ceratodontiformes > Protopteridae > Protopterus > Protopterus annectens. The sequence goes on from NC_056735.1 coordinate 1,545,342,517, forward strand.
TTACAACCTTGTCAGCACAGCACAAGCAGAGTGTTTAACTAAGCATTAGAAACACAGGGCTGTTATACCCAGCTGATGTCCATTATCATTAGGGTCACTGCAAAAATATCCCAAACAAGAAACTAAAACAACGAGTGAGAAGGTCACTGAAAAACCAATCAGTAAGGACAAAATGAAAACTCCAGCAAAGCTAGAACTTCCACTGAGTGACCTCCCAAACCTCTTGTATCAGAGGCACATGGGATATATGCAAATGATCCTTATGAGCATCAGGTGTTTCAGCTCATTGGCAATTCTGAATGCCCATGGCTTATTTCGCTGTATTACTAGAAAATTTCAGGCCAATAAAGCCAAACCCCACTAGCTGGGGATATGCATATTTCAGCCTTGTTATGACCTCGTCAGCACAGCAAAAGCAGAGTGTTTGACTAAGCATTAGAAATACAGGGCTGTTATACCCAGCTGATGTTCATTATCATTAGGGTCACTGCAAAAATATCCCAAACAACAAACTAAAGCAATGAGTGTGAAGGTCACTGAAAAAACAATCAGTAAAAACAAAATGAAAACTCCAACAAAGCTAGAACTTCCACTGAGTGACCTCCCAAACTTATATCTCCTGTGATTGAAATTCTGGTGTTTATTGTAACTAGATATTTAGTATTCGCATGTTTTCTATTTCACTATTTACTATTAAATATTTCTATACCTTTCATTGTGGATGATCTGTTAGAAAATACTTTTAACATCTTAAGAACACATGCTTATTTTAGTGACACTGTAGCCACTCCTGAAAGCCTTGCTGCAATGGTCAAATTCTACTATTTGTATTAATATTAATTTTACTCAGCATACTTTGGTACCATTTTAAGAGCCTTCGAGTAGCTTATTAGTGGCAGCGTAATTACCTTATAGTTTGGGCAAAGGGTGCACAGCTGGTAAGTCTGTTCCAGCCTGTATTTATTTTATTTATTTAACATTTGTTGACTGGGAAAGTCTGACTAGGATAGAGCCTATTTTCAGTGGAGGCCCATGGAGAAACACTCCAGATGAATGTCTTTGGAATGTGGGAGGAAACCAGAACACCCAAAGGGAATCGAACTGGAGAACCTCTTGCTGTGAGGCAACAATGTTAATTGCTGCATCACTGTGCCATTTTTTCCAGGTGTGCGTGTGTGTGTATGTGTGTGTGTGTGTGTGTGTGTGTGTGTGTGTGTGTATGTGTGTGTGTGTGTGTGTGTGTGTGTGTGTGTGTGTGTGTGTGTGTGTGTGTGTGTGTGTGTGTAAAACAAATATTCAAGTGTGTATGTGTCAGCTACTTGAAACTGGGGCAAGGAGAAGCAAAGTGGTCAGTGTGGAGGCTTGTTTGGGGGCTGGAGAGAGACAGAAAGTCCAGCCCTAGGTCTGTGTGCTCCCTGTGTGCTCTTAAGGGGAATTGTTCTTGGTAAAGAGAGCTGCATCTGAAAATGCTGTGTGTATCCATTTTTTTCCTAGTGGCCATCCCTCACTGGTGTCAGTGGTGAGGATTGAGGCTCCTTGATTACTGGCCTGGATTAGGGACCATCATAATATGGATGCTATTATGTCAATTGCATGTTAGTTGGACAGTTTCCTATGGCTGACTAAGCAGATGACTTACAGTTCTGCAAGATCACATATTTATGGGTTGGGAAAATTGCCCTTAACCCATGGCTGTGCGATCTATGAGTTATTGTATATAATTAGTAGGTGGTGTGGCAGCGCAGCCTTCTACATGGGGGTGCAGGGGTGGTTGACCCCTGTAAAATACAAAATTTTGTTTGTGTTTTTGAAAGGTAGATTTTGCATGGGCTTTAGCACATGCGTAATACTGTGTCATATACATTCTTGTTGTAGTCAATGTTGGTTGTTTTAGATTAAATGTAGTACACCCGTATACCTATATATCTATAGATATATATATATCAATATATCTATATATCTATATCTATCAATCTATGTATATATGTATATATAAAATATAAAGCCACACAATAGTAATGCTTTCAAATAACTGTCAGCCCAACCTTCTGTCTCTAATGTGTGGAACACTTCTTTTTACAGTGGGAACAAATGGGCAAAATCAGCATCACCGACGAAGTTTGCAACATGGTTCTGAACTGTTTCTTCCTTCGTACAAAAAGTTCATTTGATCACAACAATGTTTCTGCTTAAAAGCATAGCATTGTGGCCTTCCTTGGCATGTTACTACTCAGTGCAATGTGTTGTATACGTTCTGGTGAAATATAAATTCCCTTTATTTCTGACATGTATGACAACTCAGTAAATAAATGCACAATCAATTGTTGTGTTCTGTATACTAAGTATAGGTTTGCAATGTACCCTCAGTGGAATTTGATTAAATTTTAGACTGTAAGATTATTGTATGCATAAGAAAAATGAAAAACATGCTCTTAATTGTCAGTTCATGGTCTTTCTGTCTAAGGGTAAGTGTAAGTTTCCTCACAGTTGTTAATTTAATGTCAACAATGCTTCAACAATTGGAGATGTACAAACTTGTGAAGCAAAGGATGGTGTTCAGGATTTGCCAGAGTGTTTCCTGTGATGACTAGATGTCATGGATAATGCGTATCTACTTAGCTGTTTATACTTCATTGTACCTCAGATTCGCTGTTGGAAGATATGAAAGCCAGTGGATGGATTATCACTGCTACTGCAGAACACTGCTTGATATGTGTATATATATATATATATATATATATATATATATATATATATATATATATATTAGTATTTGAAACCCATTTCATTTAAGTAGGAAACACAGGTATTGAAGGTGCAGTAAATGTGACAGCAACTTTGGGTAGAAATTAAGGAGCAGTGTGTCATGTTGGGGTCACACTCATGATGAGATATCAACAACTTGAATGTGCATGCGTGTGTGTTGCAGGAACTTTGTCTCCTGTTGTGATCTATCAATCACAGCAGCAAACAGCTCAAATTTGTCACTTTGACAGATATGAAGGGGTGATATTTAGTGCAAGAGGAGAAGAGGTTAAGCGCTACAACTCAGCCATAACAAAAGAATGAAAATTAACCACTTTATAAAGCAAAAGTAGTAACAGGCACCGTGAATACTGTTCTGTGTGATTATGTATTTGTCTTTTAAGTAGTCATTGAAAAGCAAGAAATTGTAATTAAACTTGACTGACTAAAAGAAAACAGGGTATACATGAAAACACATGTAAAGTCAATGCATTGACAGGAGCTTAGGGACTATGATGTAATATTTTATAGCCAACCACTGCAATGTGAGATACCTAGAGAAAGACTAAAAAATCAAGATGCCGGACCCCATGTGGCAGACTCTGGAATTATATTTAAAAATATAAAAAAAGTATATAGAGTCCAAACAATGGTATTAAAATGTAGGAAACATCAAGACATGCTGAAATAAAGATTTATTTTAGTCTGTGGGTGCATTTCTCCTTTAAGGAAGTAAGAAAAAGAAAAGGCAGCCATGTTGGTTTTGCTTGGTAAACACAACTGTTTAGTAAGTGTTATTTAAAAATAAAAAGAAAGAAAGTAAATTAAGAATATCAGTTATTTCAAATTGTCCTTGCCATTTTGGTTTCCCTTTGCTATACTGTGGAAAAATAAATAAAACAAAATTAATGTGGTTAACTGCATTAGAAGGACATGTGTGTGTGTGTGTGTGTGTGTGTGTGTGTGTGTGTGTGTGTGTGTGTGTGTGTGTGTGTGTGCGCATGCCCAGGTGTGCCCACTTCTTAACTTCTTTATTCAAGAATTCTAGGACAACCAACAAAAGAGTGAAGTAACATAGATGGACCCAAATGAAGAAACTTGTTAAATGTTACCCTAATTATCTTAAAATGTTAGAAGAACAATAGATTTTGCAGTAGCACTCTTTTACTGAACCCAAATAAGTATGACAATGAAATATTTTTCAATAAACAAAACAAAAATATGAGACAAAATCAAGGACAATTAAAATGTATGTGGGGTGGGTATGTATTTTTTCATTCATTTGATAAGAATGAGGCATCTGTAACTGAAGCATAGCTGGCTCAAACCACGCCCTGTGCTGATACACCTTACTACCTCAACAAAAAAGTCCTTCAATGCAGTTAGCTGATCACAACATTGCAGTGATCAACTAAATATATGCCCACCCAGCTCTTCAATTGAAAAGCAACAAAAAAAAAGAAAGAAAGAAAAAAGCACTTCACTTTATTACAGTTATTACAGTTTACATCCACACCCCCCATGAGCTGTGCTCTTCCATTGAAGAGGAAAAAAAAATGGCCCACTACTAATATGCCCTCTCTCCCTCCTGCCCCAACCACTCAGGTTCTATTTCTGTACTCTTCCCTTCACCCTACATATATGTGTGCATATGTATATATATATATATATATATATATATATATATATATATATATATATATATATATTTGCAAGTGTGTGTGTGTGTGTGTGTGTGTGTGTGTGTGTGTATATATGTATATATATATATCTATATATATGTGTGTGTGTGTGTATGTGTGTAGGCACATAATATATTTATATACACACACATAAATGTATGTGTGTGCGTGTGTGTGTGTCCTCACATTAAACAGTCACATAATGTGTACTTTGGATATAAAATACATCATCAACAGCAATTAAATTCTCTACTGCAATTATAAAATGTTAGGTAGAGGAACTATCTTACACCACAAATAGAAATAAAATCAATATTTATTATTTATTTATTTATTTTACATTTGTTAACCGGGACAGTCTGACTGGATACATGCCAATTATCAGTGGATATACACTAATAATAAAACAAATATAAACCAATAAAACAGATAGTTCATCTTCTAATTGCTATAATGCCCTCCAGGGTAGTTGTCATATGGAAAATAATGGACCTTTCAGTAGTGGAGAGACGTGACACAGCAACCCTGGTCAGTCCATTATTTCCCTGATAATGCCAGCTCTGTTAGGAATTACTGCTTGCTTGGCATTGTCTTCTCCATGCTCCTACAGATGCCTATCGCATGCAATCTGGTGTCAGAATGATAGCAACAGGCCTTCATCTTTTTCAAGCTCCATTCTTGGGGTAACATTCCTCCACTTTCATGCAGCATACATAAGTCATGTGGATTCACTTTAGATGTCATAGTGAGCTTGTCCTCACAGACATCTGTATCCACATCCACATCCCCAGCCGAATCATTAACATCTGCCACCACTTCTGCCCACCTGCACAAGCTAAGCACATGATTCTTGCCTTGAACCATAAAGAGAACGGCGTCTGTCCTGAATGAATAAAAATGCACATCCATTTCTTATTTGGTGGAATATGCCATCTGTTTCCTGGTACTCACTGAAACACACATGTCAAGACCTACAGCAATGATACAACAGCTAATTTTTGCCACAGGCTTAATAAATATGCATGCCAGTAATAAAACTATGCTAGCAGGTACACTGCACAGTCATAAGTAAACGTTAAGAGAAAATATGTGTGCAACTAACCTGTGTTCATTCATATCTGCAAAATGCATATGTAAGTAGACATACATAGAAATATATGCAATTAACTATGATGCATTAAATGTTTCCTCGTGTCACATTAAAAAATATTGTTAACAAATATGCATAACACTAATGACATCATTAATACACGTTCCACAAAATGTAGACCAAACAAATTGGCATTCAGGTGACTGCTATTCATTCAGACTCACATAGCTCTCAAAAGATTATCCCATCACTAATAAACATGCTAGTAAATGACACTCAGTCACATTCACTCAAATTTAGGCACAGCAAATATGCAGGCCTCTAAGTTTCCTGTTCATTCAGAGTCCAATATTTTCCATACCTGTAAGCCTATCTGATAAGCAGACCAGTTCATTATGCTTATTTATATTTACACCTCTCAAAAGTAGGTGTAATAAATATGCATAACAGCAACACAAATGTTTAATCATATAGTGCCATTTCAGAAGATAGCTGGTCTAGCAAATATGTATGACAGTAACTGTGATTCTTAGTCATATAGCTTTATTACAACAGTAAGTAGTGTTGTTAAGTAATCCTTTAAATCAACATTGTAAAACAGAAGTAATGTTGAATATTAAAATGTACAATGCTGATACATGCAACTTACTGAATCTAAATAGTCATAGCCAAAGAAACAACTGTGAAATCAACCTCAAACCACACCAAAGCAAAAATCCAAGTGTAGCAATAGTGCACTGATGTCTGTCAGTGGCAAATTAATACATTAACAACATTTAAATAAGTATTAGTGTCTATAGTTATACTATTAGATTTGCATAGTTTGAATATTCATGAATTTCTTTTAGTAAAAACAATACAAATATTTAATTGTAGAAGATGTGATTAATTATAGTCTGCTTTTTACCCTGATCACTAATTAATGAAATACAAAAACACTTATGACATGTCTTAAAACTGGAACATACATGTAAGACATTTGTTGAATCTTAGCTTTATATCCTTTGATAATGGATTTTAAAATGAACTAGTCACATTATCAAAGGGCAGAAACAGCAATCTGTGTTTGAGATTCTGCGAGTAAAGTATACTGCTACATTTTTAAATTAATGTTGAAAACATCCTCTGCGTTACAACAGAATGTTTTGCAGAAATGTTTTCTTATTGTGCCTAAAACAAATCTCCTGTGTCATACCTATTATACTAATTGCTTGCTAACAGTTTGTACAGACTTTCACCTTTTCCAGAGGAACGCAGTAGACATTTGAGTACTGCATTTTTAACTAACTTTAGTTTATCGTGATCCAATCTGTTCCTCAGTTTTGATTTGACGCATGATTACACAAAGATGTGCATTACCAAATAACTAATATTTATGAACAAGCTATAAATAGTGAACAGAATTTAGATTGTTCCATTATAAATAAACAAAATAGTACATTGTGTTTCACCACTTGGTATGCTATCTGTTTTGAACTTAACTAGGATTTAGTTATTGAAGCTCATGGTCAGGCCTAATACTGTGGAAAAAAAGTCATTTCATTGCAGACTAATGGGAAAGAATGCAAGACCTGTTTTTTTTTTTTTGTTTTGGGTTTTTTTTTTGTTTTTTTGGGAACAGTATCATTACTATGAAATCCATAATTTAATTTCAAAAGTATTTTAACCTGTTGCCTTTTAGAGTCTTTTAGTACGGCAAAGATATGTTTGCTGTTTGTTCCTTTGTTCCTTAACATAGCTACAGGAAATGCAATACAATTTTACTGCGTCCATACACTTTTAAAGTCAAGTTTGTCATAAGGTCCCAACAGAATGCCACAGATAGATGTCCATAGCAATGCAAGAAGAGAAGTTACCTCATGATAAAAAGGACTAATTTTATCTGGGAAATAGAGGTGTGCAAACTGACATTTAACATGAAAATTTATGACCTAAACTGCACGAAACATGACCTACCAGGCCCTCTGGAATTCTTATTTAATCACAGCCTCCAAACAGGCTTCATGCCTAATGAATGGAGAGCAGCAACATTTACCCTCTGCACAAAGGTGGGCCATCTCCAGTTCCTGGAAAATACAGAACCATAAATCTCACTAGTCTCATATACAAAGCCATGGAATGAATTATCATGAAAATGTTCAGTTATGACATAGGAAACCTTCAGAAACTGGACCCAGCGCAATTTGGTTTCAGCAAGGGCAGGTCTTGCCTAGTCAACCTGGTGGAGTTCTTTGAGAAGGTCATCAAAGTAATGGATGAGGAAAAAATGGTTCAAACTGCCTACCTTGATCTGACCAAGGCATTTGACACAATACCACACATGGCCAATGTTGACAGACTCAAGAGGTTAGGGAAAAAACCTTTATGTCACCAGGTGGATAGTCAGCTGGCTCACAGACAGCACCCAGTAAGTTAGAATTAGGAGCCCACCTCTACAAAGGGGACAATCTCACATGGAGTCCCTTGATAATTGGTCCTGGGACCACTCATTTTTGTCATAAGACTCCTGCACCAATTCTAATGTTCTCCATGAAGGGCTGACACAGAAAATAACTTGTGTCAGAGCCCTGGACTAAAACTCTATGCCAAGAACTGCATAATACTATCTTTTGGGATGTTATTCACCCCAATAACTACAAGATTAACAAAACACCCCCAAGAGACTACCCAGTAGTCAAGGACTTGGGGACAGACACAGACAGTAATTGAGCTTCTGACTGTCACATGTATACATCAGTGAGAAAATCATTCTATTTTGTGCAACTTATAAACAAAGGTATGGCACTGAGATCATTGCCCCACTGTATTCAGCATTCATCAGAATAATCATTGAGGACAATGCCCCCTTTGGTATGTACCTAACCAGGTACATCCAACAACTGGAACATCCACAGAGGCTCCTCACTAAAAGAATATAGAGTTTTAATAATATGTCCTATGCAGACTGCCTCAAAGCCCTAGCCCTGTATTCTGTCTCGTACAGACTGTTGAGTGGAGATCTATGTCTGGCATAAAAGGCATTTTCAAACCCCACCCTGATGGACCTCCTGCACATCTGCAAACCAAATAGCATCAGAACTAACCGTTCAAAAGACACACCTCACTTGTGATATAAATATGACCTGCTGGAGAGACTGGCAAGTATCCCAGATACTACCTCTTTTCTGGAACAGGCTGCCCATCCATTTGAAGCAGAGTACCTCCCTAACTCAATTTAAGTGTAACTTGGACAATTAGATGGGGAACAGGAAATTCATTCCTGGTTTGACACCAATGTCTGTAATGGATACAGGCAGCCAATAAATGTTTCAACTCCCAGGCCCCTGCTTGTAAATCTTTAATCTCCTAAGCCCCTGCTTTCACTTCTCAATAGTATTGAAACTTGTCAGAGATTTGAGATGCGTGGCTAGGCTTAAAAAAGTCCTATTGGTTGTTAGCCTAATACACGCCTATGAAACTATGAACCTACGTAGTCTTGAAATGCCATGAACAGTGTCTTGATATATAAAGTACTCTAGGAAACTCCTATTCTAGCCTACTGGCATAGGACTATTAAAAGACAATGGAGTAAAGGGCTCCAAGGGAGAGAACAGTAGTGCAAAAAGGAAGCAAAGGAAGCAGCAATAGTTTTACAAGATATGGATGCATAGCTTAGATAAAATGCAGGAAAGAAGCAACCCATGCTTGAAAGAGAGTGACAACTTGAAAGAAAGAGAAAAGTTTGGTCCAGCCCTTTCCATATTGTACAATAAGGATAAGCATATATATATATATATACATACATATATAGTTTACCTTTATAATGTCAATCACGTATTACCGAACACCCACATCACCAAACCGTTTCTGCGAAATTGGAACTGCAAACACTTTAACATTTCGAAAAAACCTTGAATGTTGACATTTCTGACAAAGCCACACCCACAAACAAGTGCTAACATTGGTCAAAAAGGGGGTGAGATTTTGCTGTTCGGAAATTTGGTATTCAAGGTTTTGTAAAGTCACAGCTCAGTGTTTGCGGAAGCAGGTTCGACATATATATATATATATATATATATATATATATAATATATATATATATATATATATATATATATATATATATATATATATATATATATATATATATATATATATATATATATATATATATATATATATATATCAACAGGTAGGTATAGATATGCATATGTAGATATATACAAGGCTGAATGGTAGTCAGAACAACAGCTACAGAGCTGAGTTAGATTAATACCAGGCCAAACCAAATGCACATGTATGCAAAGACTTGCATGCAAGAGGGAGTGAAATTAACAATGCACAGATCTATGTAACTGGACCCAAGAGAAACTGTATCCATCCCCTTGGCAACAGTTATTTTTAGGACTTGTTTTTGTGTTCAGATAGCAATAGAGATATATACTGCTTTACAGCATTGTTTTTGAAGCCAATGGATATTATCATCTATGTCCTATAAACACTGATTGCTGAAAACATCTCTGTTGACTTATGAAAAAAGGTGCCACCAAACAAGGGGTATGAAACTTGAAGATGCAATCTACGTTCTGAAACATTTTTTAAAAAATACATGTACATTAACTATGACTAAGTGAAACAAAACTAAGAAATAGAGTTATTGTCTTAATATACACAAATACAGATGCACAAGTCTGATTTGTTGCACTTTTTGTCTGCTGTATCAAAGACCAGATTGAGACTGGCTGAATTTGGTTCTGTTTGTTCAATTGAGCACTAAACCAGGCTTTTTGTTGGAGAGGGTTCCCTTGCACCCTTGTGACAGGCAGTGCAGTTAGGACTCATCTGATTGAAGAGTGCTAGCACAGTGCTCAGGTTTGAGCTTTTTTATTGGTTACATTGTTTAATTCAGTGTGCCCACAGTTTCTACATAAGCCCCACATTTGTATGGGTTTGTGCTTGTTTTAACAGAGCTCCACAGAGTTAGGTGACTAGCCACTGCTCTACTGTATTCATTTGTTTACACACAGCACATCACTGCGCACCATCACTCACTACCATGCAGTAGGGGTAACCATTGATGGCTATAGACGCAAAAACTTCAGTAGATAAATTTTCCCATAATAGATGTCTGTGATCCAGCCAAGAAGTGCTTAAATTGCACTTAGCTGCTCAGATAGCACCTCAGCTGTTCTTTTGCCTCTTAAGCAGTCACAAAACCACAAACTCTACAATAGTCTCATACCATTTAGAGAACCCATGATAGTATAGACACTTTATAGAGCACCCCATTAGTTTATACCCTGCTTAGAGCATCCATTTATGCCACACCCCTCCATTTTCTCTCCCCATGGTGAAAACAGGATTTAGCCTATCATCATGGATGGTCAGTTTCCCTCTATTTCTAGCAGTCTGATTGAATGGGTATCCTGAGACAGTGTAGCAACTGCCTCATGTACACTGACAGCCATCTACTCATAAATCACCCAAGTACAATTTGTGAAAGATGCATGTACACTAAGAATCTGAAATCCATGCTCTCCCATGCACAGAACAGTAACACTGAACAGGTTGTCAGCTCACATACCATGCACTCAACACATAAACTATCATACAAGGAGGTACTCACTAGAAGCCTGCCTAAACACCAGAGACCTTCCAAACACAAACATGCTATATACCTAATGCAGCACCTACAGTGCTCACTATACATAAAAACACAAGCATCAATATCTCACCACATAAGTCGCTAAGACAAAGCACATCTAAACCAAATTTTTTAGTCATAGGTGACTCCATTGTGAGACACACAGATGTCCCACTCACCAGGCTGGACAAGGAGAAGGTTACAGTCAGCTGTCTATAGGGTGCCAGGATCCATCAGATCACATGTGCACTTGAGTCTCTTAACAAGTACCGTTATGACTCTATCATAGTTCATGTTGGTGTGAATGACTTGAGATGAAACTCACTGGACTATATGAACAGAGATATGATTGAGCTCTCTGAATATGTGTCCCAGGCAGGTATGTCCCTAGCCTTGAGCAGCATTCTACCCTCACCTAGGATGATACCACAATATAAACAAAAAAAGATTGGCTTGACCATGCCGCTTTGTTAGAAAAGGTTTGATGATCTTCACCTGTCCCCGCTAGGCTTCCAGTTACTGGCTAAGATTCTTGCCTCCCCCATAGCGCCTTTTTTAGGCAATGTCTCTTGAACAAAATTTCCGACTTGAATATATCATTCACAACTAAATTAAAGGTTATGCTACTAAACGCTAGGAGTTTAAATCAGAAACTGCACTGTCCGGAAGCACTCCTCTCCCTGGAGGATGTTGACATCTGTGCAGTCACAGAAACTTGGTTCAGGGCCAAAGACAGTACACTGGCCTTGCAAGGCTGCAATGCCTTCTACACTTTCAGACCACAAAATGAATGTGTGAGAATTAAAGGAAGAGGAGTATCTGTTTTCATCAAAGATAAATGCACCTCTAGACTGGTTACACAGTAAAACTCCATGGAGTTACTATAAGCTCATCTAACTGTGGGTAAGGCTCTCCTACAAGTCATCATTAGCTATAGGCCCCCTTCAAAGAATCATGATACCTACGCTACTTGTTTGGACCTACTTGAGTCAATCAAATTACAACCAAGCACTCCAGTCATCGGTGATTTTAACTCTCTCTCCATTGACTGGAAACTTATATGAGTATCAAAATGCTTTTACAACACTAATGCCCTGGAACAAATAATATGCAACTCCACAAGGGTCTCAACTATTCTTGACCTGGTCCTCACCAACATGGGTGACCGTTGCACCACCACAAGTATAGGACCTGCACTGGTTAAAGCCTATCAAAATCAGTCACATTTGAAGTAGCTATAACACCTGAACCCCTCTTAGGTGAAATCAGGCTAAAATATTTCACCAAAGCTAATCATTCCCTCCTAAGGGATGGCATAAATAATTTCCAAACTCCTGTTCCCACAGATGGCATTGACAACTACACTGAATTATACAGAAATGTTCTGTGCAAACACTTATGCAAATGTACTGACACAGCTGTACCTGATAGGATCAAAACAAAATCCTCAAGAAATAACAAGTCTCCCTGGTGGACATCTAGCATTAATAAGTTGTAAAACAAGAGGAAGAAGTTGCTGTCTAAGAATAAAAAAAGTGAGGTCCCAGCACTGGAAGAACTCCCTCCTCTGCTTGAATAAACAAATAAGACAACTTATAAAATCATCTAAGGGCAACTTCAAAAAAAAAAAAAAAATTAGCAACCATAGCTAAGGATAACCCTCGGTGGTGCAGCGGTAGAATTGTTGCTTCACAGCAAGAGGTTCTCCCATTCGATTCTCGGCAGGAGTGCCTTCTGTGTGGGGTCTGCATGTCCTCCCCATGGTTGAGTGGCGTTCAAAAGACATGCGTAAAATGGGCGTGCCTTCGTTGAAGGTTGGGCGTCGAGCTGGCACCTCAGCACCCGTAAAAAATTGACTGCCAATCATTAGCAGACCAGAGTTCCGCTGTGGCAACACCTAACCGAGAAAAGCAAAAAGAAGAAGAAGAAGCTAAGGATAACCATAAGGCATTCTTCAGCTATATCCATAACCTAAAAGGTAGGACCCAGGTGTGTGCTGAAATAGCTGTAGATGGCATCACACACAATGATCCTGTAAAAATAGCTGGCCTATTAGCTGGCAGGTTTGGTGAAAATTTCACCCCCCCCCCGTCCCCTCCAAACAATACATAAAGCATTCCCTTCTGCATCTCCCCCACCTTGCATCTCCAAATAATGTCTTTAATGCTCTTTCCAAGGCCAAAAACACAGCCTCTGTGGGACCAGATGGCATTCCAGTTTGCATTTTAAATGCTCTAAAACATGAGTTAGCAATTCCTTTAGGTAGTCTCTTCAACCACAGCCTGAGTACTAATTTTGTCCCTGCTGAATGGAAAACAGCAACTGCCATCTCTCTTCGTAAAGGGGTACAACAACAGACCCTGGGAACTGCAGACCCATAATTTAAACCAGCCGTATATGTAAGGCTATGGAAGAAATCATCATGAACCGTATAAATAAGGATATAGGTGATTTCCCAATCCTTGATCCGACACAGTTTGGTTTTGTCAAAGGCAGGTCATGCCTTTTAAACCTGGTAGACTTCTTCAAAAATGTTACCAGAGCCATAGACAAAGGAAAATTAGTCCATACAGCCTACCTTGACTTAGCCAAGACCTTCAACACAATCCCACATTTGGGCATCATTGACAAACTCTCTCAGTTGAATATCAACCCTTATTTCATCAGGTGGATTGCTAACTGGCTCACTGACAGATCACACTCAGTCAAAGTTGGGGACGTTACCTCAACCAGCAGATTTGTCACCATTGGGATTTCACAGGGGTCAGTGCTGGGCCCCCTATTGTTTGGAATATGTTTCTCAGAATTTCAGGCCAAAACAGCGGGGCTGTGGTGACAAAATTTGCTGATAACTGCAAATTAAGTGTAATCATTGAATCCTGAAATGAAGTCAATATACTTCAAGAGGGACTTGCACAAACCAATAATTGGTGCCAAAGCCATGGAATCAAATTCAGTGCTAAAAATGGATTATCATCCCCTTCAGTAAAAACGATGTCCCTGCAGACTATCATATAAATAATAATACCATAAGTAAAAACTCAGTAGTGAGAGACTTGGGAACGCAAGTTAATTGTAGCCTACACTTTGACCACCATATGTCTATTGTGGTAAGGAACGTATTCTACTTCACATACCTCATTAGCAAAGGCATTGCCTCAAGACCAAAAGAGGTCATATAACTCCCCTGTACTCGACCCTCATCAGGTCAATAATTGCTACAATGTTCCTTTTGCTATGTACCATACCAGGCACATTCAGCAACTTGAGAAACCTCAGAAATTTCCAAGCAAGAAAACTCAGTGTCTCCAGCACATGTAATACATTGACAGACTGATGTCACTGACACTGTACTCAGTAGTGTACAGACTTCTTAGGGCAGACTTGTGCCTTGCCTACAGAGAAATCTCAGATTCAAACTTAATGTAAATGCTGCACATCCGCAAGTCAAATGGGACAAGAGTCACCCACTCCAGGGACCTTAACCTGGCTTGTGACATAACTAGAACCTGCTGGAGGAACAGATATGTCTCTCAGAGGTTACCACTTCTCTGGAATAGGCTACCAATTCACATCAAACAGGGCCCCTTCTATGACTCTGTTTAAGGGTAGCCTGATTGGCTGATGGAAAACCACAAATTCCTGCCAGGAATTTCAGCTGTGACCCTCCTAGATATGGGTAGTCATTGCTAAGTAAGCTCTCGAGTTTTTGCAAGATCCTTTATATTGGGTTTCTCTAGTATTGTATTGGCTACACATGGCTAGGCTTATAAAGACCTTCGGGTCAATAGTCCAGTAACCACCTCTGAACTTATGAACGTATGAACCTACCAAGGGTTTGCAATCTGACTTGCAATATGGAATTTGTGAAGTTTGCATTCAATCTACTTGTAGTAGGTATGGAAGCAGATTGTTATATTCTGATTGACAGCTATTATACATTAATGTGGCAATGTCGATCCCCTTTGATTCTTGAGCATGGAACTGATTAAAGTCCAATCTGCATACTGAAAGTGAAAAAAAAATGTCACTAGAGTGTCTACATTCAAAAAAAAAAAAAGGGCACTGTTCACCCAATTAGCAGTACAAGGTAATTATAAAGGACAGAAGAAATCCCAAGTTAAAGAAAATGTGAATGATACACTAAAAGATAAACAGAAAGAAACAGGATCTGTTATTAGGCAATACAAATATCAAAGAATACACAAATGTCCTGCACATGGACAATATGCATATCTTGAGGGGGTCTACTTCCAAGGATCGAAATTTCACAACATTGAACCTCTGATCATCAAAGATCAGAGAATTGAGGTTGCAAAATATTAAACCTTAAAGAAATCTACCGACTTAAAACTTCTTAATTCACATTTTTGAAGGGGGGAAAGCCCTCCTGCATCCTTCATACTCCCTGCTACTTAAATATATCAACTTCAAGATTATGCTAAAGTGAAGGGAATGATAAATTTCCCATTCTCCACTGTACAGCGATCTCCATTCACAAGGTTCAATATTTCACAACTTCGATCATCTGGTCTTCACATATCAGTGATTCAATTTTGTGAAATTTTGAGCCTTTGAAGGGGACCCATCCTGAGAAATAAGCAAAATGATTGAATCTTTATAAAATAAATACTCTGGCATGAAAGCTAAACAGACAAAGTCTACAGTAATCAAGGGAAGAATATAGAAAGTACATTTGCTTACTATGAAGAAAACAACAGTCCAAGTCCAGCCTCATATAATCTTTTGTTATCAGCATATATGCCAGGAATAAATTATCAAAATGCTCTTTCTGTCAAACTGACTGAAGTATAGGATATATACTATTTTTTCCGAAATGAATATTATATATATATATATATATATATATATATATATATATATATATATATATATATATATATATATATATATATATATATATATGTATATATATATATATATATATATATGTATATATATATATATATATATATATATATTTATATATAGTGACCCATTCTTTGTCTCTCTCTCTCTCTCTCTCTCTCTCTCTTGCTCTCTCTCACTTAGGTGCATGTTTTCCTCTGCCTCCTGAGCATAAATCATTTTTCTAAGGGGTTTAAGCCCAGTCATTTTGTAGTGGTGATGAGTTCCCAGATTCACTAGGGTAAGTGCCATCTAAAAGAGTCATCATTCAGACAGAAATCAGAAATTCTTGCTGGCATTCTGGCAATAATACAATTTATGTAAGTCCTTGGCAACACTCCAGGGCAGGGCAAAAGGCTATTCACTTCTCTGCAGGGAATTGCAGTGTCTTGTCACCGTGAGTACATGTTAACATGCTTTTGTTTATGAGGATTACCACCAGGGAGTTTCTTGGTGAGCTGAAAGGTCATCCCAGGACACTCAATTCCGAGCTACCCCTCCTTTGAGAGAGTGTGGCTATGAGTATCCTGCTCCACCCCTACAACCATGGTAGGTTCACTCATACATCCCTACCCTGGCAATACTGTCAGACTCCTGTCCCAAGCCACTAACTAAACCCGGGTCATCTGGCCCTCTGTAGCATCACTGCTGCCTAGACCAACTCTACTTTTTTTCTGTGAAAGAGGTCACACAGCAGAAGAACAGTGGGCCAGAGAATGCATGCATGCCACAAAATAAACATAAAGAATGAAGGTAAGAACTGAATGTTGTTACCATATATAGATTATACAACCTAAGTGGACATTGGCATGTCGACTACTAGTCTTTCTATGTAAGTGAGGTAATTAGACATGTATTTTTCCTTGGTGATACACACAGAAAAGGAAAGAAAGAAATTTATAACGCTTAGCATAAGGTCATAGGCAGCAGCAATGTCTAATATTAAAGGACAAGGGGAAACAAATCCAGAATTTGATAAAACAAGTTTACCACTGCTTTGATTTTGTGAAGTAAACATCTTAGAATAGAAAAGTGTATCTTGTTTTTTCCTTTCACAAAGCATGCGCTTTAAAAAGGTTTGTAACTCAAATGAAATATAAGCCATACCATCTGAACCCTAGTCTGCATTCCTCCCTATAGCAGCAAGACTTAAATCTTCCTACCCCTTTCTCCTATAATGTTTATGCGAACAGGCACTCACACTGTCTTGCACTGATAAAATACTGCTGTAATGGACTGGATTTTGTCACTTGCTGACTTGTATCTGTTAAAGCTTCCTGCTTACTTTGTAGGAATTAAATCCTGCTGTTCTGCTCAGTGTCTTTTCTTACCCTTAAATTACAAAATAAGCACTATCAAAACACTTTATATCAGGGAATTTGCTCCTAAAATGGGGTCTGGTGTCAACGATTCTGTTATTCCTCTTCTATTGGTTATGGTATTTAGAAATTCATGGTAAGCCAGTTAATTACATACCTCAGAAAAAATATGTTTTATCAAAAATGTTTTAATTCGTGGCAGTGGCTGACATAATAATAAAGCTTGGAACTTAACAGGTATAAGGCTATCATACATACACTTTGTACTGTAAATCAATAAAATTGATTTTCTGCACCATATTTAATACAATTGGTTAGAACACTGAGAATAAAGTATCATCTCAGACATATACAGCCACACATTACTTATCTGCTAAATATTTGCAGTGTATCAAGAGTCTGGTACAATATGATACATCAGTTATTTCAGGAAGGTTTCTTTGTTCTAAAATAAACTGCAATATTTCCTTTAAAAGGACATTCTTAAAACTCTGCATTGTTTTTCAGCAAATAAATTCTGTGATATTTTTAAATGACTGCATAGATCCGCGATATAGAATACTGTCTTTAATGGACATTTTCTATGTATAGCTTCCCGTATGACAGCATTTAAGATAGAGTTCTTCTATTTGTTTTGGTAACCTTGTGAACCTTTCAGTTCCTTCCTAGAGTAGAGGAGATTAAGTTTAAGGATGCTGTAACAAATATGTACAACATGCTATGCTTTTTCATCGTGGGAGATAATACAGAGATCTAAGATAAAACAGCATTGTTTACATGTCTTCAGCTATCATAATCAGGAAAATGAATGTCAGTGTTCAATACACTGCTGCGTTTTTCTCCCTGACCTCACAGATATTTTATAATACTTCATTCCCCATCTCACTCCAGACAGAAATGAAACTGGAAGGAGTACTCATAGGTGTTGTGTGATTTAAAACAACCTACAGCAATAGAGTACTATATGATCAGTCTGTTATTATGTATCTACTTCTAAATCTTCAAGTTTCAAAACTTCAAACTTCAAATGGGCGAGTCCAGAAAATCAAAGTTTTGAAACCTCAAAAGCTAAATAAAAATAAAATAAAAGCAAAAAAAAAATTTTTGTTATGTTTTTGCACTCTCCCCACACCCCCTGCTAAATAAATGTACCAACTCCGAGATCGCACTATAGTGAGGAAACCAGTAAATATACTGTTCTGCACTGTATGGCGATCTCCATTCAGGACATTTGAAGTTTCAAAACTTTGATCTTCTGGTCTCAGCCTTTTGAAGTTTGAAATTTTGAAACTTTGAGCTTCTGAAGGGAATCCATTATTATATATATATATGTAAAACAGGTGAACATCACTTATTAAATGTACTCAGCTAGTACCTTATTTAGCTCTTCACAAAATGAATTGTTGAAAATTACTGCTGCTTAATTAATTCCTTTATTTATTTTTAGACTTTGTTGATCATGTTAGTCCCTCTACGACCATGACCTCTTTTTATGGAAATCCAAGGCGTTATTTGTATGAAATAGGAAATATCTGGCCAAAGCACTGGTATCCTTTCTTTCACCTGAGCTATCAACTCCTGGCTATAACATCTTATCTGCAGGACAGTAGACTAAGATGCGGAGCACCTTTATGCACTGCAATGTTAGTATTTGAAAAATCAACCTCATGTGGGACTAGAATCCAGAACCTGCTGATATTATAGCACCAAAAGTGAGTGTGTTACTTACTGAGTTACTGACATTGGTAAAAAATCCCAGCATAAATTCCAAGTAATGAATTTCTCAGCCTACACACATGACTGAATGTGTTGTCATTTTTAGAAAGGCATTCCTGTGGGGATCCCTCCCCTTAGACACACATACATGTATAGATGCAAAGTGAGCATACACATTTGCACACACGCACACACACACACACACACACACACACACACACACACACACACACACAAACATACACAAACATGACATACTTTGTATCAAGTTTGGGTGACATGAAGTACCAGAAGGATAAACACATTTTAAAGTTATGGCCATTTTTGTTAGCTCAGAAATAAATCATTCAGGAAAACGTTGCTCATATTGAAAAAAGATAACTGATGTGTTTCCCTGCTTACAGCCACATAACACAATATGATCAAGTCTTGTAATTCACACTGGAACCTTCTAACATGTTAGGCTACTGTGGTACAGTGAATATGATACACAATGGAAGGACAAGGGAATAGGTCAGCACTGCAACTCCTAATGAGACATCAGTAACATTTCACAAAATTTGCTCAGCACATTTTCTTATGGTGCAAGTCACACAGTTTGTAGTATATCACTTCTCAGCAGAGGACAATTAGAATGTTGCATCAATAATAGGCAGAAAGATGAGCTAGTCAACTTAGTCATGAAATGCAAACCCTTTCTGTTTAAAGGTCTTGTGTTTTCAAGCATTTATCAGGTGAGAGGTACAAGAATAATATAGTCACTTCTTATATAATTCTTAGCAGGAAAACAGTCAACAACAGCACACACAACATATTATGCTTTGCAGAACAATACTACATATCCTGGCATCAGAGCATACAATTTCAACAGATTATTGTGCACCACAGTAGAAGATGGATTATATATAACATGTGCACTTCACCTGCTTCTGAAGTATAAGCTTGATGCATGATAACCTGAGCCTATGCAGCTCTATCCATTTTCTTGTTGCAGTCAGGGAATCATATTTAGTCTGAGGGTTTAAGAGCGCAGGAAATAGGATGTGGCTGTACAGTTTTATTGTAACTCTGTGTCTGTGCCTGTGAAGACCTTGGCAATGGTGGTGGGCTGTGTGGCCCTTCCCTGTGCTGTTCCTGCTGCAGCTGTTTCAGCAGGATCATGTTGTGTAGCATGGCACATACTATGAACATATGGCTGGAGAGTACTGCAAAACTCCACCAGATATGTCAAGGCAGAGGAACCTTGACTTGAGCAGCCCAAACACATGCTCAATAAAGATCCTGGTTTGTGTGTGTGCCTCATTATGGCATTCTTGGGTGGTTGTGGGCACATTTCTGATGGGTGTCATCATCCATGGCTCCAGTGCATAGCCAACATTCCCCACAAAATGGCCATATGGGATGTCCCCACTGGCAAAAGCCTGGTACGGCTGTGATGAATGCAAGATGTAGGAGTCGTGATAGCTTCCAGGGCTGCCAGCACATACATTCATGATAATGCCCTGGGCATTGCACATGGCCTGGCAGTTGATGGAGGGGAATCCCTTGTGGTTTATGTAGACTCTAACCTGTTCACCAGGTGGTGCTTTGATGTGGATGCGTGTGCAGTCTATGGCACCCAGTACCTCCGGGTATTTTGCTACATGGTGGAAGAGCCACATATTGCTGGTCCTCTCCTCACGGGTGTTGGGGAAGTAAATGTGCTCACCAGCATGTGGTAGCATGGTATCCAGGAACTGGTGGAGTACACTGGATGCAGATGCCTGTGAGACCCCATAATGTCCCCAGTAGGTTTTTGAAAAGTACCTGTAGCTGGACTTCTTAAGGCTACACATATCTTGCTATCCACTGGGATGGGTTCCCCTCTGTTGGTTCTAGGTCTGAGTTGAGGCCAGCATAATCCAATGATTTGCTGAAGTATGTCTCTGTCCACCCTGTAGCACTCTACTATCTTCAGATGATGTAGCCCCTGGTAAGTTATTCTGGGTCTGAACACTCTCCTCCTCGGGTCTGTGGCGGTTGCCAGCATTATCCTCCTCTCCGCCCTCAGCATCTAGCACATACTGATGGATCAAAGCATTGGCAGCCCCTAACAGTTTTCCAGGTAAAAATTCCCATGCATGTATACACCAATGGTGAAGAGTTTGTGGGAAAAAACAGACTGTAACATGTTTCCATACTTTATACTGTTGTGCTGCAGCTGCTGCATGTATGATTGGCTGACTATGATGCATTCCACCTGCCAGCTATGTTATTTGTACTTGATTGCTTTAATTCTGCTATTTTTCTTTTATTTTTCATTTTCCCCTTCCCATTTCCTCTCCTTTTAAGCTCAGAGGCGTGCCGCACAAACCCGGTGCCCAAATGTAAACAGTCCTGCTATTTCCTGTTTTTTTTTGTTTTTTTGTTTTACACCCAGTGCACATCATGCAAACCCATTTAGCTTATGTAAACAGTAAGAAATGGCTTTCCCATGGGTGCGAATATGCTCCTCAGTTCATGGAATAAGACACTACAGCCTCAGAGACACCCTGTGCTTAGCTAAGCTTATCTCTGTGCCTTAGGGCTCCAATGTGCTTACAACATGTCTTACACACCCCCTTTTCATGTCTATTGCTCCTCTTGGCTACACCATTGTGCTAGAGCATTTATACGGTTAGCTGCAGTTTGGGACTTGGAAGATTTTTGTGATTCAGCAAATTTCCCCTCATTTGCATATTCCACTGCCTTAGTCGATAGCTTCTGCACTTACACAGAGCCTTTCCCCTTGACATCCATTGTTCCCTGGTATTGTTTTCATGCTGCATGCCATTAATGGCAAAATGCTGATTTCCCTTAAAATTGAGTTTACACCTTTTTTGTTGTATTTTCTGCCCAATCCCATTTGTGTGCTGCTGCCCTATGCTTAAACGGCCGAGATCGGCCAAAACAAAAAGTTTGATTTTTATAACAAATAAACATTTTTCTATGCCAATGGCCATATATTTGGCCACTGGCATGCCTAACTGCTGTAAGACATGCTTTTTTGAGAACTGTTTTGTTATTTGCAAAAATGTATTCGGTTAGTAACTGAATACATTTCAGCAAATAACACTGTGCCTGTACAGATACCTAGCTGCTTGGTGAATCTCTAATTCACCTCATTTGCATGGTTTTCACCAGAAAATGAGGTAATTAGCATTCTACATCCATATTGGCGCAGGAACATCGTAGGCAAGCTCATGCACATCAGATCAGCTGTTTGCTGGATCGATCAGTGGCCATATTCCATGCAGGAATGGCTACACTGTTCCTGCATGGATAAAGCAGCTTAATGAATCCCAGGGAGTGATTAATAAACAAAATGTTTATTCCAAACAAAAACATGTTAACAATTCCATTTATAAAGATTTTGCACATTTTATTTCAAAACAAATATCAACAATTCAGTATATACATATTTCATTAATTTGATTTTAAAACAAATAGTGTAATGATATAATAATAATACCCAGTTAGCTAGCTATACACTTGCACATGTGTGCAAGCATGTGGTAAGGGCAGCAATATAAATGTACTCTTTCTTTGATGAGTTAATTTGCAATTCAGATACACATTATCCATACTAAGGAAATACCTTAGTATTGGCTAATTTTCATGTCATTGAATCTTCATTAGCTACCATCATGCAGACCAGAACTTTCCTGCAGCAGTTAACTCTGATGTCCCACACATCTTGTCGCAACCTCAGCATTCACTCTTACACACTTACACACACACACACACACACACACACACACACACACACACACACACACACACACACACACACACACACACACACACATTCCACCTGCCACATGCCTATTAATTGTAAGTGTGCTCCCAATGTCTTCCTTCATGTTTTTCCTGCCCTTGTAAGCCAGTTTCAGACTTCATATCATTCAGTAATTGCAAGCTAATGAAAAGATGTTCTAGCGATTTTCTAAGTTTATAAAAGGAATAATTAAACTCTGTTCCTGATTGAGTGCCTTTGTCCCTCCATTTCTTAGTGTTATTTAGATTTCTTGTACTACGAGATTAAGAAGTATGCTTATATGTGCTCTGCCCCTTTCCCTTATAACTCAGACTGTTGTTGGGCTTGAATTGTGTCCAACAGCCTCATTATACTGAAAAAAAAATGTTGGTGCACAGTGTCTCGCCTCCTTTATACTTTATGTATGCATGTATGTATCTGTTTTTTTCAATTTCTTCTTATTCAGTGTAATCCCTAGTATCTAGTGATGGTGCAGAGGGCTAATATCTTAGGTGTAAGAGTATAACGTTTGATCCCTTTTTAGTGTCCTTAAGGCATGCTACTTAGAGTGACCCTTTTGTCTAGTAGTCTCTTCTCCAAACCACATAATTTTAGTTTTTATTTTTATTAGTTCACTTAAGGCACATTGTTAAAGTTTTATCCCTGGGGTCTAGTGTCCCTCCTACCCCCAACCAACCTGTTAAGCAATCAATAATGCATGACAGGGTGTATGTTAGTGTGTAATTAACACCTGTAAAGGGGTGTTATGAGACCCGAGATGCAGGCAGAGGTCCTCTACACCCCTGGAAGGACATTAATTACACATTAACACACACCCTGGAGGGCATTATTGCACTTAGAGAATGAGCTCTCTTTAAAATTGTTGTGTTTTACTTGCTTATTTATTTTTTAAATACTATATTATTTTTGTTATATATATTTACAGTGTAAAATAGTTCATCCACCTAATGTTTCAAACTTGCTGTAGTATAAGTTAATGGTGTTGGGAAGAAACATTTTACATCAAACATATATAAAAAAATAATCTAGTGCTTAAAAAATAATAACCAAGTAAAACACAACAATGTTACTTACACCCCATTCTCTCTGCCATTCACACATACAGTCTGCTTTCACACACATATACTCGCAGTCTCCTCTACTTTCATAGACACACTCACTCACACAAGATCTCTCTTACTCTCAGTTTCTCACACTTACAGACTCTTCTTTCATACAAGCATTCATTCACACAAGACCGCTCTCACTCTCAGTCTCTCTCACACACACACACAGTCTCCTCTGCTTTCTTACACTTATTCACTCACATAAGATTGCTCTCAGTCTCTCTCAATCTCTCTCTCACACACAGTCTCCTCTACTTTCCTACATGCATTCAGTCACACAAGATCACTCTCACTTTCTCTCTCACTGCGAGCATAAAATAATGACAGCCATTATGTTTTTTGTGGTCTGAGCACCACGGCAGCTTGATATGCTGCTGTGAAGCAGCGGACTCATTTGTCAGCTGGTATTACTTGTACACTAATACCCTGCTGGAAAATATTCATTCTCCAGTCAGGGCATTGATGTATAGATTGTCCCCTCTAAGTGTCATTAAAGCACAATGAATGCAGGTAACCCTGGTGTCAAGTGCTTCCCCCTGATTCATGTCTGCATCTGAATCAGAAGTGGTTACAGCGAGGTGTACACCTCATGCACACCTTACAGTAACCTTTCTGTATCAGGTCCTATTTCTCATTAAATGAAAAAATTATACAATTTCAAAAATAAATAAGAATGAAAAAATTAAAAAAGGATATGAGTGACACTTTTTCAAGTATTACCATGACTTTATATACAAGATAAAACAGAACATACAAACTATAGAAAAATCCATTTTGGAAAAAAAATCTTTACACATAGCATTCCCCAACATATATTAAATCTGAAATCTGGTAAGGTAGTTATCAATCGCCTGCCAGATAATAATGCTTCAGTGCCAGATAAGTTAAACAACAAAATGTGCAATCATTTTTTGACAACCTAGCTGTTATTAACAAACTATTTTCATTCTTCACTGGGTCCCAGATAGATACTTCTCTTTAGTGAAGTTTATATTAAAAAACAATTTAAACAAAGACACAGGAGAAAAAGTGCTACCATCCCATTGAAATACGTTCTGAAATATGAGTACCACAAATAATTTTCTGCAAGTAATCAACACTAATATACAAGCAGATTAAAATACATTTAAACAATAGGCTGTCTATATTTCAACCAACATCCACAAATCTGTTGATAAAATCAATAGTAATTTTATGTTTAAAAAATAAATACAACTATTGTATAAGATGTGCAACATGACATCTTTTTTTATCTTACCTTGTGTGTGTGTGTGTGTGTGTGTGTGTGTGTGTGTGTGTGTGTGTGTGTGTGTGTGTGTGTGTGTGTGTGCACATGTGTGTGTATGTGTATATCTGCATGTATTCTCAGGAAAGCTTACAGGATCTTGAGTGGTACTTTGTTAGCACATGAAACAATTTCAATTGTGTGATAAACTGAGCAGTCATTAGCATTGCCCGTTTTAGAGACTGGAACATAAGCTGAGCTTTCCCAACAGCAACTATGTTGTTCTTTTCAAATTTGCTGACACATTACAAACAACATTTTGGTAGTATCACTATGAGGGATTTTAAATAATTCAACTCTCAAGGATGTCTGGTTGTAGGTCATAGAACATACCATTATATGTGTAAGTAATGTTAGGGTCTCTTCTCTATATTCCTTTCATTTCTTAATATCTTCTACTTCTGCTAGTCCACTCCATTCTTTGCCTTTTATTGAGTTCATTTTTTACTGTCAGTTTTCCTTAATATCACTAACAGATATGTACATTGCCCATTTAAATATTAATTTTTATTTATTTCCTTTATTTGATATCTGTTTACCATGAAAGTCCGACTGGGATAATACCCCATTTTGTTTGGAGGCTGGGGTAGAAGAGCTCCATATGGTAATGGTATGGTTATAATTAAACAAATCTATTGCAAAACTCAATACAGAAGAATGACATATTAACTAAGTAAAAAATTCAGTTTCACTTCATACGGTGTGAATCTATACATACATTGGGCAAATATTTTGACAGCTATAACAAGACAAAAAAACATTGTCAATAGATAACGTATTCACAAGTTGTAGTTCATCGAGATGATATTAAACTACTGAGTACACTCTTTGGTCAGAGGTGACTAGATAGAATAGCCTAGGCAAAACTATATTTGTTCTTAGTCTAGGAAAATTATTTTACTAATTTCTCTCTTAGCATAGTCAAAGTATACTGGTAGTGGAAGGAGAGAGGGACTAGCTCACCCAAGGGTAGTATAGGAGTGGAGCCACATTTTATTTAGGTAATCTTTTAGCACTTGTTTGATGTTGGAGAAGTTAGAGATAAATCTAATTTGCAAAGGAATAGAATTACATTTTTCAACAAAAGACTTTTGAAAAGTAACGTTGGCCTGAGGATTTGCAGGGTTTATATAAGCTGAAAAAATGTTGTTCATTAGACTGATGTAGTCTATTAGGGTGAGATGAAAGGAGTAAAAGCAGGGCAGCCATAGGCTTTGTGAATAAAGCAGTATGTGGCAATAAGCTATATGTAATCTAAGTTGTGAGGCAGTTCAAGCCAATTCAAAGCCTTTAGGACAATTCAGTAGTGGCTGTGGTATTGTTTGTTGGTGATATATTTTGCAACCTTATTATAGCACGCCTCCAGCTTATTTTTAACTGTAGCGTGAAGGCTGTTTAGGGTGGGTGTACCATATAAGAGAGATATGAGAAGGTAGGTACTGGCATGATGGGTTTTGTTGGTGTTGCTAAGGAAGTTTTTGTGCCTGTAGAGCATTCCAGTTTTTTGGTGAGTCTATAATAACTCCAAGAAGATTTTTTTTATATTGTTAATGAGAGACTACTTCAATTTCAGTTTTGTTTAGTGCACATTATTCCAAGAGTGTTTGTGCAGGTGATAAGAGTGTCCAGTACAGCGACATTCAGAAGGCTCTGAATTGATGGTGTAATGATGACAGCTGTTAATGCATATGCTCTGCTAATTGCGTATGTGATGGATGAGGCAGACATACTTTGGTGTGGCTGGATGAAGTGGTGATGAGTGTACCCATGGGTGAGAGAGTGGCGATTGGAGCAGATTTTAGTTGGCATGTTGGTGAAGGGGACAGAGGGGGATGCAGAAGTGATGGGTAGGCATGGTGATAAGCAAAGGAATGCAGAAGGTGTGGAGTTTGCAAAAAGGATGGGCATGGTTGTGGTGAATTCATATTTTAACAAGACAGAGGAGCATAGGGTGACATACAAGAGTGGAGGGAGATGCACACAGGTGGATCATCTCCTATGCAGGAGGGACTGTTTGAAAGAGATTGGAGACTGTAAATTGGTGACAGGGGAAAGTGTAGTAAGGCAGCATAGAATGTTGAGATGATGATGTTGATTAAGAGGAGGAGGAGTGTGAAGGCAGCACCCAGGATTAAATGGTGGAAAATGAAAAAGGGTGACTGTGAGGTTGAGTTCAGGGAAGAGTTAAGACAGGCAGTGGGTGGCAGTGAAGAGTTATTGAATATTTGGATAACTACAGCACAGCTAGTAAGGGAGATAACTAGAAATGTGCTTGGTGTAACATCTGGACAGAGGAAGGAGGACAATGGGACCTGGTGTTGGAATGAGAAAGTACAGGTGAGTAAACAGAGAAAGAGGTTGGCAAAGAAGAAGTGGGATTGTCAGAGAGATGAAAAAAGTAAACAAGAGTATAAGGAGGTGGGGTGCATGGCAAAGAGAGAGGTGGCAAAGGCCAAGGATGAGGCTTCTGTAGGGTTGTATGAAAGGTTGGACACTAAGGATGGGGACTAGGACCTGTACCAATTGGCTAGGCAGAAGGACTGAGCTAGGAAGGATGTGCAGCAGATACGGGTGATAAAGGATAATGAGGGAAACATACTCACAAGTGAGGCAAGTGTGTTGATCAGATGGAAATAGTACTTTGATGGGGTGTTGAATGAAACGAATGGAAGAGATAGTAGATTGGATGATGTAGGTATGATGAATCAGAAAGTGCAACAGATTAGCAAGGAGAAGTAAGGATAGCTATGAAGAGGATTAAGAATGGAAAGGCTGTTGGTCAAGATGACATACCTGTGGAAGCATAGAGATGTTTATGAGAAATGGAAGTGGTCTTTTTAACCATATTGTTTAATGTAATCTTGAAAAGTGAAAGGATGCATGAGGGGTGGAGAAAACATGCTTGATTACCAATTATAAGAATAAGGGTTATGTGTGGAACTGTAATAACTACAGAGGGATAACATTGATCAGTCACAGCATGAAGTTATAGGGAAGAGTAGTGGAAGCTAGGTTAAGAAGGGAGATGAGGATTAGTGATCAGCAGTATGGTTTCATGCCAGGAGAGAGTAGTACAGATGTGATGTTTGTTCTGAGAATGTTGATGGAAAAGGTGGGAAGGAGTTTTGTTGTGTCTTTGTGGATTTAGAGAAAGCATATGACAGGGTGCCTAGAGACGAGTTGTGGTATTATAAGAGAAAGTCAGGAGTGGCAGAGGAATTTGTAAGAGTGCTGCAGGATATGTACAAGGGTAGTGTGACAGCGATGAGTTCTGCAGTGGGAGTGATAGCTGTGTTTATGGTGGAGGTGGGATTACATCAGGGTTCATGTCTGAGCCCTTTCTTATTTGCAGTGGTGATGGATAGGTTAACAGACAAGATCAGACAGGAGTCCCCATTGGCTGTGATGTTTGCAGATGACATTGTGATCTGTAGTGAGAGTAGGGAACAGGTTGAGAGACCCTGAAGAGGTGGAAATATGCTCTAGAGATGGGAGGAATCATGGTCAGCAGGACTAAGACAGAATATATATGTGTGAATGGGAGGGAGGATAGAGGAATGGTAAGGATGTAGGGAGTAGAGTTTACAAAAGTGAGTGAGTTTAAATACTTGGAATCAACAGTTCTGTGTAATGACATATGTGGGGTAGAGGTGAAGAAGAGAGTACAGGTAGGATGGAGAGGGTGGAGAAGAGTGTCAGAAGTGACTTGTGACAGACGAGTATCATTAAAAGTGAGAAGGAAGGTCTACAAAATGGTAGTGAGACCAGCTATGTTATATGGGTTGGAGACAGTGGCTCTGACAAAAAGGAAGGAGTCAGAGCTGGATGTGGCAGAGTTAAAGATGTTATGATTTGCACTGGGTGTCATGATGGTGGACAGGATTAGGGATATGTATGTTTGAGGGTCTGCCCAGGTTGGACATTTTGAAGACCAAGCCAGAGAGTAGTGGGATTATGTTGGTTTGGACATGTACTGAGGAGAGATGCTGAGTATATTGGGAAAAGGATGGTAAAGATGAAGCTGCCAGGTAAGAAGAAAATAGGAAGGCCTAAGATAAGGTGTATGGATGTGGTGATAGAGGATATGCAAGTGGTTGGTGAGACAGAGCAAGATGCAAAGCACAGGACGAAATGGAGCAGATGATCTGCTGTGGTGACCCCTAAAGGGAACAGCCAAAAGAAAGAGAAGGAGATGTTGTAATGTCAGTCTTCACAGGTTTCCAATGACTTGCCAGACATAACACAACTCTATGAGTAAATGACTACAAATATGAGGCACACATATGGTCAGTGTACATAACACTGGACAGTTGAATGGTATGAGTTCAGTATATCACATGCAGTTCAAACACATCTGCAACAGTATTTCACTATGTAAATACCCTGTATAGGTCTCTCACATTATTGTGACAGACATGTATATCATAGTTGTATTCATAGTTAACATATGGATATCTACAACATCCCAGTAGCTGGCCTAGCAGTGTTACAGAGCCAGTATTGTTCAACACACACTCCAATAGTAGTCATATGTGAGCCATCCTTTCCTGGGGTGACTCAGTGGCCTGAGCTGTGATCTATGTCACTGCAGACAGACCCAGTTGTTATGGCCATAGGTTCTGATCAGCAATAGATCATTACAGCAAGTCTTACTGAGACATATTTGTTGTACTTCCTATTTACCATTATTACATACCCCCTACTGCATTCTATTACATGCTTACTTGTTTGACATTCCTTTTTTTACAAATATGGTTAGTTTTATTCCATGTGTAGCTTGTTTCTTGGTCTGTGTGTCTATCTCTTCTCTCTCTCTCTCTTTCTCCCAATGTAGGGTCTATATATATATATATATATATATATATATATATATATATATATATATATATATATATATATATATATCTGTTTTGCATAAGCAACAGCTTGC
Source organism: Protopterus annectens (assembly GCF_019279795.1). NCBI lineage: Eukaryota > Metazoa > Chordata > Ceratodontiformes > Protopteridae > Protopterus > Protopterus annectens. The sequence goes on from NC_056735.1 coordinate 1,545,372,717, forward strand.
CTTTGTAGGTAATGCTCATGAGCAGCTGATGGTCTGTGCACCAGTTGGTGTCCCCCACTTACTAATTGCATGTAGAACAGCTGTGGTGTTATTCCTATAGCCAATGGCATGGCAACACACTCCTATAATTGATTACTTCATGTGGGCATTGCACCTTTTCCTTGCCTGTGAGGAGGACTTCATGGAGGTGTGTGAACAGCATCATTGCAGAGGGTAGTTGGAAATACCTCTTACAATAGAAACTGTGGAGACAGCCCAACAAACTAGGGGAAAATGTTCCAGACAGAAGGATAGAATGTAAGTATTGCTGTTATACAGTTGAATTAATGCTAGTTTAACAGACTTTGTGTGGACATGGCTTTTCTGCTTGATTTTAAGTCTGACAGTTGTTATGTGGTTGGCATAACTCTCAACTGTAGGGCTTTCTGTAGAATGGCCAGATTTTGGACTCTCGTGTTGGGTGTGTTCCTGAGACATTTTTTGTCTTTGGAAAATCAGTAGCATGCTGTTGGGATTGCAGTCAGTAACTAACATCCATTTTTGTTTCTGATTCCATATCCCTCAGAAAAGATATGTTACAATAAACCCTGTTACACCAGCAACTGTCTCAGTTTATAACAGCAGTATTTCACATGTGCATGCTCCTTACTCCTTGAGACAGAGATTTTACAATAAAGAAGTTTTGGATATACTGGCCAGTTGTATTTTTAGTGTTTTTTTTTTTTGCTTTTGTTGGTTTTTGTATTTCACATATGCCCCTGTTTTTGGGCCTATGTCCACCAAGTATGTCAGGCTTTGTCCAGATGTCATGCAGTAAGAGGGCGATAGGTAGGGTATATCATTATTTAGTGCCTTCATTCCTGATACCATCCCAATGATGTATCAGATTGCTGAGCATGTTATGTGTAAGAGGCTTTATATATGAGGACAAAGCCTGGACATTCAGTAGGACTATGAACAGTTGAGAGGTCTGTGTATTTCTGGTGATTGTTGCTTTGACAGACTGCCACAATTGCATAGCAGTGTAGTGTGTCAATGTTATTTGGCCTGTGTGTCAATGTTAGTTGGCCCGTGAAGGGAGGGGGTAGATGTATGTGTTATGGCTCATTTTCTATATGCCTGTGCATGCTGCTCCTGTTTCTGGTGGTCTATTGGCTGTCTATGTTTGTAGGGGCAGACTGAGACATGTCCCATACCACAGTCAGGAGTCATAATACACTGTGAATTGGGCCAGTATATGTAGGGGTAGTGTGTGAGTAGCAAACATGTTGAGATGTTTTTTTTTTTTCACACAGTACTTCTACTGTACTGTTCGTTTGGCTTAACGGTATGTCACTGTGACTGTGATGGAACTGATTGTGGATATGCACTTTCACTCTGGTGTCTGTTTTCCAGTGCTGTTACATCCCTGTAGTGCCTGATATATCTGTCAATACATGTGTAATTCCCCATAACTGATTTGGGTTAGTGTTGTGTCAGTCTGACTGTAGTTTGGACAGTGCTTGGTGACATGCTTAGCAGCTGAGTGTAGTTTCCCTAATGTGATGTTATGTCCAGATATTTGTAGGATGTACTGCTGCCTGGCCCCCATAAGTGTTGTGTACTTCTGAAACGTCAGTGGGATGATGTGAGGATTTCAGTCACTAACTAGTGAGAAATAATTGAGTGTTGAACTTGTGCTATTTCAGTTAATATATGTTAGGACAGACATGAGGGTGTTTCTGCAGCAACTGTGTCAGCGTATCTACTCCAGTATTTCAGATAAGTCCCTATTTTCATGGCTTTCTCCCCCCACTTTGTCAGGCTTGGTCCAGATTTGTTGCACTAAGGGGTTCTGAGCCTACCTCTCGACTCTTCAGATTGTTGCAGTTGATGATCTGAGGATTTCTGGATGGTAAATGACATATATTTCAGTTTCAGAACTCACATCCTTCCAAATATGTCTGCTGAAACAAACCCTGTCACTCTGGCAACATTCGACATTTATAAGAGCAATATGTAAAATATGTCCCTAGTTTTGGCCCATTGTCCCTCCATTTGGACAGCCTTTGGCCAGATTTGTTGCACTAAGAGGTTGAGAAGTATGGTTCTGAGGAATGACTCCACTACATTATGAGCATATATATTTATATTTTCTTTATGCATCTCCATACTTCTATACATGTGTATATGTATACATACAAGCCTAACTGATTCAATGGAATCTTTCCCTACTGTTGAATGACTCTACTGCATGTGTTTGAAAAAGTATTAGCAATCCTTAAACTCAAATGGTGTAGTAGTGCATTCCTTTGACTATGGTGTCTAGGCCCTTGGCTTTGAGACTTGGCAGGGCTGATTGTTTTGTTGCTAGGCAGAACAGTGTCTGATGGAAACAGAGTGATTAAAACCGTTTTAAGCAGTTGTAAGTGGGTTTGCATGGGTTTGCACAATGCTAAGCAATGCTAACACATGGTTAAACATACAGATGCTTAATCTGTGTTGGCTTTACTTGGCAATGCTTACCAGGGCACAAATCCACTTAGCTGAGCTACCTTCTGCTTAACATTCACGTTTGAGCAATGCTTAAACCTGCTAAGCATAGCTGAGCATTGCTATCTATTGCTCACAGTTCATTCTTACAAAATATCACACTAATGACTTAATTTAGTAATTGTGTATGATTTCCATTACATGACATGGTTCTATGTGCTTTTATTACAATAGCAAGGGGTGTAACGATACTGTATGGGACATGCGTATACATGGGTGGTTTCATGCGTTATATGCACTCATACTTCCATTTTACACCAGGTACACTACCCTGGATGACAAAAATAAGTCACCACATATTTTAATATGAAGATAATATTTTTAACACCTCTATCCCATGTAAAACTGGATTGGCTGTTGTAGTACTCGAACCGTGTATGACTGCATGCAAAGCAGGGACTCTGACTACTGCACTATCTTGGTTTAGGGAATTGAACAGTATATTTTTATTTATCTCTTATTGGATATTAATATTATATTATTATATTAAATGCAAAGTATTGAGGTTTTCAGCCATATCATTGAGGACTGCTGTCATGACATAATGGCATACTTTTCAAACTTGTATCCCTCAGAACATTCATGCTAATGCATAACCTGTTTTCTATCAATTTTCTGTCTGTCCTCTGTGCAGATGGGATGACACCGGTGCCTAAGCTGTGGTTGACTACATTGCAGAATGGGTCTGAGAGACCATGCCTGTGTTCATGTAGGGAGCAGACAGGAATGGTATCAGGCCTATGGAGACCTCTATGTTTTGCCTTTGAGAGGGCATTACAGGCCTGATTCCTGATCATGAGGGGAGGGGATCAGGTGCTGTACATGTATACCTATGAGGGGACATGGGTGTGATGTTTACACTTTACCTGTCTGCAGCCGGTTGCCTATATCTATGGCATATAGGTATGTGGTGTTATTGACCACCACTACAGAGCAGATACTTGTTGCCTCTGGAATTGCAGAGGCATGTCTGGAAGGCCTATTGATTGGCCTTGGTGGATGTATCCAGTTTGCACTCAAAGATAGCTTTAGGGTACATCACATGTGACCTTATTTGCTTTTGCAGAATAAGGTGACATGGCTTCCAATGAGGCAGCTGTTCCTTCTTGGCCTGTCCTATGATTATTTCCACCTATGATGGTAGTTGTGTATTGCTGCTGTCTACCACAGGCATTCAGCCTACCTTGAGGGGGTTGATGTTGTCCTGTCAGGTATTGCTGAGGTCATGCAGCTATGTAGGTGCCCACATTTATTTTATTTTACATTTCTTGACTGGGATAGTTGGACTGGATACATGTCCATTTTCAGCAGAGGCCCAGGGAGAAAAGTTCCAAGATAATAATACACATCGAACATTTAGTAAATGTTAGTTTCGAGCAGATTACAGGCATAAGCATTACCAACATTTAGCACATATAGTACTTATTATAAAACACTTTACAAAACATACCATTATTTTCAAAGTTAAACATACATCACATTACATTCAGGTTTAAGGCACTCTGAGCAGCAGTTATACAATTGATCCTTCTTGAAATGGAGTGTTAGAAAAAAGGTAGAAGTAGTTGAAGGTAAGGCACCTAAGAAAGAGAGGTCACTAGTTGGGGTTAGTGCAAGGACATAACCAATGAGTTTTTAATTATTTCTTGAGTTTTTTTTTAATTGAGTTAGTGAGGGTTTTAGGGTCAAGTCAGCTGGGAGTCTGTTCCATATTTTTCCAACAGAGTTGGCAAACAGAGAGTCCCCAGCTGAGTAGTTGGATTTGTATGTTTGAACTAGGAGTCTAGTGGATGATCGCAGTGGCCGGAGGCTGATAATATTTTTTAGTGCAGGTGTATTTTCTGGTTGGTAAAGGACTTTATGTGCCACTATTAGCTGGTTGAACTGCAGTAGGCTTGGCAGTTCAAACCATCCTAGGCGATTTAGGTTGTGACAGTGGTGTGTTCGGTAGGCTGTGCCAGTAGCAAATCTGGCAATGTGGTTATAGCAGGATGATAGTTTATTAAGATCTATTTTGTTTAAGTTGGAGAATAGAGGTGAGGCATAGAGAAGAGTTGATAGCAGATGGGAATGGGCAATTGCAGTTCTAGCAAGTGGGGTAAGGAAAGGTTTGATTCTGTAAAGAGACCCAAGTTTTTTATTAAGGGTTTTGATAGTTTGATTGATATGCACATCAAACTTCAGGTTATCATCAACTATGACACCCAGTAGTTTAGTTTGCACTTCTGGGAAGAGGAGAGTGCCATTGTTAGCAGTTATGTTGAAGGCTGGCAGGGGGGTCCTGCATGTGGGGGAGAAGAGGAGCAACATAGTTTGGTTGGAGTTTAGGATTAGATGTTGATTGGAGAGCCATTTTTCCACTGTATAGAAGGTAATTTGGGTTAATGTGAATAAAGTAGCTTGTGAGGTGTCAGAACAAATCAAGGTGGAGTCATCCACATATTGAATGCAGGTAGAATCTGGGATGACTGAATGAAGGCTGTTGATAAAGATGGAGAAAAGAAGGGGTCCTAGTATAGAGCCCTGGGGGACTCCTAATGTGATGGATAAGAGAGATGATAGCTTGTCCTGCCATAGGCTGCCTGTTGCCTTCCCTGCAAGTAGGATTGAAACCATTGGAGTGCATGGTTGGTTAAGAAGGCATTCAAGGTATTTATAAGCATTTTGTGGTCAACCATGTCAAAAGCCTTGGATAGATCTAGAAAGAGTGCTGAGGATAGTTTGTTATTATTGTGGTTGTTGTTAATGACGTTAGAGAAAGAGAGGAGGGCAGAAATAGTACTGTGGTATGGCTTAAAGGCATGCTGAAAGTTGGACAACAGCTTGTTCTGCTTGAGGTAGTGCATGAGCTGTATATATACACACTTCTCCATAATTTTAGCTAGAGGTGACAGAATAGCTATGGGTCTAAAGTTTGACAGTTCAGTGGAAGTACCTCCTTTATGGAGAGGTATGACAAGGGAGATTTTCCATACAGTGGGTACAGTAGCTTCAGATATAGCTCTGTTGATCAAGATAGAGATGGGGTAGGCTATGCTGTCAGCAGCCTTTTGCAGATAGTCTGCTGGGAGGAGGTCGGCAGCCAGGGTGGTGGGTCTTAGTTTCTTAAGTAGGGCATGAATAAGTTGAGTAGGAACAGGTTGGACGGTAAAGTATGTTTGGGTACTAGGTGTGGCTACATTAGAATTAGAGCCACTGGGAGAGAGTTGGCTGGCTAGAGAGTGGATAGTCTCTGTGAAATAGCTGTTGAAATTATTAGCAATGTCTACTGGGGATTTTTGCTGGGAAGCTGAGGGGGGTGGAGTGGCGGTTTGGCCTGGGTGGAGTAGTTTGTTTATTCCTGCCCAGATCTTTTGAGGTTTGTTTTGGTGTTTTTGCAGTAGATGGTAGTTGTGCTTCTTTTTGTCTAAGGTTATGGATTTTTTGGCATCATTCCTTAGCTGTCTGAATCTTAGTTGATCAAGTGGAGCTTTTGTTTTTCGGTAGGTGGCCCATTCTTTGTTTCTGAGTGAAATTTGGTTTTGGTATCTTTAAAAAGCCATGGTGCAATATTAACTTTAGTTCTAATAGAGCGGCTGGGAGCATGGGAGTTAAACATAGCAAATAATTTGGTGTTAAAGTATGCTACTGCTTCATCTAGGGGGAGACTTTTTAGTACTGACCAGTTGCATGCCTTAAGTTCATTTTGAAACTTGGTGAGAATAAAATTCTTGTTGTTTCTTAATGTTCTATTCATGGGTTGGTAGGAGCAGTCTACTTTGAGCTTGATTACATAGGTGAGACAGTGGTCACTTAGGTCATTAGGCAAATTGCCTGGTTTATAAGATTGAAGATGAGTATTGACAAGTATCCAGTCTAGGGTACTTTCCTTGTTATTGGGTTTTCCTGTCCTGGTGGGGGAGGTTATGATTTGAGTAAATCCATAGAGGTTGATGTGGGTTGTGGAGGTTTCACAAGAACAAGTGTTCCAGTCAATGTTGAAATCCCCAAGAACAATTGTTTCTTGGGGGTGGTTATTGGATAACGAATATAAGAAGTCTTCTAAGATTTCTGTGTTCCTCCCTGGGGGAATGTAGACACAGACAATATTTATTTTATTTATTTATTTTATTTATTTTCCATTTGTTGACCGGGATAGTCTAACTGGATTTATGTCCATTTTCAGTAGAGTCCCGGGGAGATAAGCTCCAACAGATTACTAGACTACTAACATACAGGTACTAGTTGTTATACAGTTAAATACTACAAATTTTAAACAGTTCAGGAATCTTCACAGTTTATACAAAAAACAAGTTACAAGCATTAGATAAGATATTTTAGACTCTATGTACAATACTTCATTAGTAACTAGAAAGTAATTGTTAAACAAATGCATACTTATAGTTTCAATAGTTTAGCAATGCTCACAGTTTAAACAATACTTGTTGCCTGCATTAGGTAGGATGCTTTAGAATTATATGCAGAAGAATTTAACTAGGTATTTTAAATTATCTCGCTCAGGATAAGATATGTTTTTGCCAGGGATAGGCCTTGATCTAAAAAGACACAGATAGAGCAAGTATTAGGTCTTAAGAGAGGGTATTTGGGATATAGTATGAGATTAGTCTGGATTTGTACAGGGACATAACCGATAGGCTTTAAGATAGAGTTTCAGATTGTGTTTAAAAAGTGTGAATGAAGACAGTGATGTAAGTTCATGGGGAGGTGATTCTAATATTTTCCAACTGCATTTGAGAACAGAGCATCTCCTGCAATGTTATTAGATTTACATGTTGATACAAGTAGTTTATTAGAGGAGCGTAAAGTTGAAAGGTTATTATATTGGGTAATGAGACTAGCAAGTATAGAGGTATTGGTAGGTTGGAAAAGGGTTTTGTGTGCAATGGTGAGTTGTTTAAAGTAAATCTGATTAAGAAGCTCTAACCAGCCTAATTGTTTCAGAATATGGCAGTGATGGGTCCTAAAGGAGGAAGCAGTAGCAAATCTGGCAATGCTATTGTAAGCATTGGCTAGCTTGTTAAGGCTATTTTTTGACAAGTTAGTATATATGTAAGAAACAGAGGGAGCCTAGCTTCCTGTTGACAGTTTTTGTGGCATTGTTGATATGGGTTTCAAAGTTCAGGTTGTTATCAATGGTTACACCTAGAAGTTTAGTTGTTGGATCAGGAGATATGAGTGTACCATTATTGGATAAGACTGAAAAGTTCATTGGGAGTGATTTATGGGTAGGAGTGAAGAGGAGGAGTTTGTTTTTTTTTGGGGTTCAAGATTAGGCAGCATTGTAGAAACCAATTTTCTGTTTTATTGAACATTGAGTTAGAGTCTGTAGTTGGGATTGAGATTTAGCTGAGCAGATTATTGTCAAATCATTTGCATATTGTACACAGTTAGTTAAAGGAATAGCTAGGTTGAGGTCACTGATAAATATTGAGAAAAGGAGGGGGCCCAATATACAGCCCTGAGGAACACCTAGAATAACTGGAAGATGGGATGAGAGGTTGTTGTCCCCATAGCACTGCCTGCTGTCTATTATCAAGGTAGGACTGGAACCATTTTATAGTCTGTGTCCAGAGAGAAGGATTTTAGAATATTGAGAAGTAAGTGGTGGTTGACCATGTCAAATGCTTTTGAAAGGTTGATGAAAAGTGCTGAAAAGAGAAGTTTTTTATTACGGTTTTTATTGATGTTGTCAGTGAAGGATAGGAGTGCAGTTGTTGTACTGTGGAAAGGCCTGAAGCCATGTTGAGATTTGGCCAGTAAATTGTTCTGGAGTAGGTGGTCTAGTAACTGTCTGTGGATGCGCTTTTCCATTATTTTAGCTAATGGGGAAAGCAGAGCTATGGGACTATATAGTATTCACTGGAGTTTGCACCCTTGTGTAGGGGGATAATGTAGGAGATTTTCCATTTGGTGGGAATAGTGCTTTCTTGTATGGTTCTATTTATCAGCAGTGATACAGGATAAGCTATGACTTTGGCTGCCTTTTGCAGTTATTCAGCAGGTAGCTGGTCAGCTGAGGGGGTAGTAGGTTTTAGTTTACTTAAGAGGTTGCAGATGAGGGAAGTTGGGACAGGTTGCAGGTTTAGAGTTGGGAGAGAGTTAGTAGTATTGGTTGGAAGGGCAGAGCTAGCGGCTGTTAGTTGATTAGCAAGTGTTTGGATGGTCTCAGTGAAGAAGGTATTAAAAGCGTTAGCAGTTTGCTTTGGATTGTCAGAATTTGATCCTATAGGGAGTGGTGTTGTGGATTGGCCTGGTTGACGTAGTCTGTTTATGCTAGCCCAGAATTTGTGGATTATTTTGATTGGTCTGTTGGAGGTGGAAGTCATTTTTTTTATCTTAGAGTATAGCTTTCTTAGTCTCATTTCTTTTTTGCCTGAATTGTTGTTGGTCTATGGGGTTTTTAGTTGTTCTCTATAGTGCCCAAACTTTATTTCTCTGTTGAATTTTCTGCCTGGTTTTATTTGTAAGCCATGGGGTGGGTTTAGATTTAATTTTGATGGAACACTTTGATGCATGTTTTTTAAGGATTGTTAAGAATTTTGAGTTAAAGTAGTTTGTTGCTTCATCCAGTGGGAGGTATTTTATAGATCACCAACCACATTCTTTTAGTTCAGCTTGGAAGTTATTGGGGTTAACGTTTCTGTTGCTCCTTATTGTTTTATATATGGTTGGGTTGTGTGAGCTTGACCTTTGCCTGACTATGTAAGTGAGAGAATGGTCACTTACATCATCAGGGAGGGTCCCTACATTATAGAGTTGCTGGTGATTATTAGAATCTGGTCTAGGACGGATTCTTTGTTATTGGGTTTATTAATTCTGGTTGGGGAGTTAATTTTTTGTGAGAAGGCATTAAGGTTAATATGGGAGGTTGGAGATTCAGTAGAGCAGTCCTTCCAGTCTATATTAAAGTCTCCAAGAATTATTGCCTCTTGGGGAATTTTTGTGGAGAGTTCAGCTAGGATACTTTCCAGAGTGGTGATGTTGTTACCAGGGGGAAAGTAGATACATATTATATTTAGGGATTTGCTGGGATTAAGTTGAAGTTTGGTGCTAATGATTTCTGCATTGTTTTCAGAAGAGGAACCACGATCTAGCATAGATATTTGTAGCCCTTCTTTATAGAGGATAGCAACATCCCCTCCTTTTTTTAATTTGCAGTCTTGTCTCAAGGTGCTGTACCCAGATGGAATAATTTCAACATTTTGTGTAGTGGGTTTTAGCCACGTTTCTGTAAAACAAAGTATATCAAAGGAATGAACATCCAGGAGAGCATGGAGGTGGACAATTTTATTATTTATGCTGCAAATATTGAGGTGAGCTATATAGAGTGAGTTGGGAGATTTAGATGGGATATTTGGGGTAGTGGGAACATGAATTTGTGGTTCTGTGCTTGTTTTTTGCCCTGGTCCTGGATTTGGATGAATGTCCCCATCTAGTAAGGAGAGGTGTAATAGTATGTTTAAGGGAATGTGGAGGTTAAGGTAATTGTGAAGAGGATTTATAGGTTTTAGATAGTTGTATTTGATATGGGTCAGTCTGTGATATTAAGCAGGTAAATAGCTAGGTAAAGATGTTATATTTATGTGTTCTGGGGAGTTAATTAGAGGTATAGTACTTGTTTGTGCATTAGGGAAGTTCAACTCTAAATATTTTGACTGTTCATATGAGGTTAGCAGGTAGGTTGCTGTTAGAGAAAGTAGGAAAAAGATTAGGAGCCTTAGTTGGATTTGGAAAGGTCGTGTTTGTATAGTGACTAATAAGCTTACTGGTGTTCTTTAAAGGGGAGGAGTTATACTAGGGGTGATTAGAGAGAGGCGTATGTAGAATGTTAACAAGATGACTATTGTGATTGGATTGTAGGGGAAGAGGGTGTGGTGAGGATGTATACGCTTAGGAGCAGTAGGGTGGGAAACGGGGGTAGGGTAGGGGAGCGAAGTAAGCCCACAGGGTGAACAGAGCGGGTAGAGACAAGAGAGGTAAGGAGCTGAAAAGAACAATCAGTTGAAGCAGGGATTGCAGTAGGTAGGTAACCCTAAATACTGGAATAAACTTAAAAGAGTAGATAATAGAGCTATTTGGAGGGTGTGTGAGAGCCAACCATAAAAATAAATAGATGTTATGGGCTACAGTTTAGTAGCAAGTCTGTGGATAAACAGTATATAGCAAAGGTGTTGTACAGGTCAGGAGAAGGCTTCAAGGCCTGGAAGGGACAAGTCTGCCACCTGGTGACCCAAATTAATTTATTGTAAGCAGGGTAAAAAAGGAGGGAGTTTAGGTTCCTAATGCAAGAAAAGTAGTAGTGGTTCTGAGTTATTTTAAATGGTGGAAAAAGTAGATTAGACTGGTTACATAGTGGGGAGGGAGTAAAGCTGCTGGTTTTCCTGGCTAGTGCTTTATAACCACCTTGATCTAATAATAAGTTGTAGGCTATACTGGCCGTTTACATTTTTGTTTTTGTTAATTTGTAGTTTTGAGATAAGAATTTCAGCATTATTGAACTGGGGTGGTTGTTGGGTTTCTATACTGACTGATAAGGTAGACTTGTAAAGTATGGCTACCCCACCACCCTTTCTGGTTGTACGGTCTAGTCGAAACATACTATACCCTGGTGGCCGGCTTCAGCCACGTTTTTGTTAGGCATAATATATCTGGGGAATGAACAGCTAAGAGGGCATGCAGGTGCTGAGTTTTGTTATTTATCCTCCTAATGTTTAGATGGCAGGCCAACAGTGAGCTAGGAGGTCTATTTGTTGGAGCTATGGTGATAGGGGATATAGTAGGGGGATTAGGGCCAACAAGTGGGGATGGACCTGAGTTTGGGTGGATGTTGCCATCCTTTGTGAGGTTGTAGTGTATCCTGAGTATGAGTTTTAAGATTTTGAATAAAGTTTTGTAATAGTGTCTAGTTTTATGACTAATGTTACTAGGTCTAGTAAGATGGTAGTATTTAGGGGTTAAGGAGGTAAGCATGAGGGGAGTGAGTAAGGGTGCATTATTATCTGTTGTAGATGGCATGGATGTTTGGAATTTAGGGTAGTGGAAACCTGGGTGATCCTGATATTCTTAGGGGGTTATGAGATATGGCATGAGTAAAAGGGGTAGAAGTAGAATTAATAAGACTATTTTGGGTGATAGCATACCTACTGAATGGTACTTGAAATTTAGGCAAAAGGAATAGTAGAGATGGAGGACTGATGGTATCAGGTTGAGAGTGGTGCTGTTGAGTGACAAGTTGTTATTGGTTGGTTTAAAAAAAGTGGGGTGTGGTCTAGTACCAATAAATGTAGCAGCACCAAAGGCGGGAGGGTTTTGGGGGCAGGGTGGGGTGCGAAGCAAGCCTGAGCGAAGCGAGAGAAAGAAGAACAGGGATAAACCAATGCCTGTAATAAGTTTTAGCAGTTTAACCTGTATGAGGAAAGAGGGGGTAGGGGAAAAGAGAAGGCAGTAGGAGTGGTAAGAGGAATAGTTTGATTGACTGACACCACCACACCACAGGTAAGTTGAATGTAAGGGTCTAAAATCTGCCCTCAGCACTTTAATTTTACTTATGTTTAGCAGGAAACATAGACCAACAGTATACAATATTGAGGATTATTACAAGGGTTACTTGTTCAAATGTCAGACAAGTACGTAAGACTTTCAACAGGAATCTATGTCTGAGTGTTAGAAAGCCAGAAAGGTATAAATTATACCTGTAAAAATTAGGGTCGGAGACACAAATGTAAGAGTCGGTGTACTTTAGTTACAGGGGAAGGAGGCAGACACTCAAGTAGAAAAGAGCCCTATGGCTGACCAAAATGGTGACTTGCTTAATTACACAGCACTGTAAGAGAATGCTTAACACATGCTTTTTGTGTGTGTAACCTACTCTGATTAATTGCTGGGAGAAACAATATTTGTTATGTTTTACAATTGCAATTCAGGAGCTGCAGTTTGTTAGTTTAGGTAAATGTGAAGTTCATTCTGATTATTTGCTGGGAGAAACAATATTTGTTGTGTTTTCCAATTGCAATCTTGTAGACACCAATATTCAGGAGCTGCAGTTTGTTAGTGTAGCTAAATGTGAAGTTCAATCTGATTAATTGCTGGGAGAAACAATTTTCCAATTGCAATCCTGTAGACACCGTTATTCAGGAGCTGCAGTTTGTTAGTGTAGGTAAATGTGAAGTTCAAACTGAGTCACACCAGGTCAGCCGGGGGGGGGGGGGGGAGTATTGTGGTGTAGGCCTTGACACTGCTGCTAGTTCCAACATATGGGATGCCCTTCATGTGGGTCTTGCCCATTTTCCTTGACTGTGCAAGGGACATTACGGAGGTGTGGGGGCTATAGCTTCACAGACAGTAGGTGGGAATACCTCACTGGACAGGATATGTGGAGACAGCCCAACAACATGGGGACAAAGCTCCAAAATTGGGTACATATTGTGTGTCATTAGTGCTGTTAAACACACAGAGGTAATTGTTTATATGTAATAGGCATTGAATAAAGTTGAAATTTGTAGTTGAGACCTATTACGTTAAGAGTTGGGTTCCTTGTTTGAGCCCAGATGTTGCAGGTTGCATACTGTTGTCCAGAAATTTTTAGTTCATTTTTGTGTTGAAGTTATAGATTGCTATGATAATGTTTTTTTTTTTTTTTTTTTTAATCTATGTTAACTTATTTTTTACTCAGATTGCCATGTTTTTACTCAGAGGTTTTGGGACAGACCAAATAAAGTTGAAGGTTATAGGGAGTTTTAAGTTTAAACCATTCTTTCCAAACTTTGTCTCTGTCTCTATTAGACATTGTAGGTTTAGTCTAGGTAGTGAGTCACGGTGTGTGGTGAATGTTCACTCTTTTTCGTGGAGTGGGGTATGGGGGGTTAAAGTATTTAAGAATAAGGTATTAAAAGTGTTGACTGCCTTGTCAAGTAGAAGTGTTTTTAGGACAGACCAATTAAATGCTTTCAATGTATTGATGAAGGAGGCATTACTGATTTTAGAAAGGTTTTGGGTTGTTTTTATTTGGTGAATGTAAGGATTGTGGATGGCATTTATATGGGCATAAGCTAGAAGGTGGCTGATAAGTGATTTTGGATAGGTTCCATAGTTAATAGAGCCATTATAAGCTATGGAACCTATGGATGGCATTTATATGGGCATAAGTAGAAGGTGGCCGATAAGTGATTTTGGATAGGTTCCATAGGTTCTAATGGCTCTATTAACTAGATCTGTTCTGAGTTTGGTGTTCTTTGCCAGAGATCCAGACTGCTTTTGCTTGAATCCAAATCATCCAAAGCTAAGAACAAGAATGTAAGCTTATTTTAAGTTTGATCTGCACTTTTTCATCTGTATTTTACTGTTTTACTGCATTAATGTGTGCCTTTTTTACTGTTTTTTACTGCTTGTGCCTGCTTATTACCTGCACTTGTTTTGCATTGAGATATTGCTTAGTTAGCATAAACTACATACAAAGCTGCTGAACCTAACCTGTTTTTCATACACTTGAACTCAAATCCAGCCATCTTACATTAAGAAGGGCTCCCCTGCACCCTTGTGGCAAAAGGGTGTGGATATAGCCTTATCTGAGCTGGGGATTGCTGGAGGAAGGATTTCTGTATGATTTCCTTTTAGCAGACTAGTTTAAAACTGTTTAATTTAATCTGTATAGAAGTCTCATGTTTGCGAGGTTTTTTTTAGCGCTATTAATCGAAGCTGCTCTCAATTTGGCATCCTTTGCCAGAGATCTAGAGTGTTTTTGCTGGAATCCAAGTCATCTAAAGTGAATAACAACAATTTAAGCTTATTTTGAGTTTGATCTGCACACTTTCATCTGTATTTGACCATTTTACTATATTAATTTGTGCCCTTTTGACTGTTTTTACTGTTTGTGCCTGCTTATTATCTGTACTTGTTTTGCACTGAAATATTGCTTAGCTAGCATAAACTATATCCAGACTTGTTGAATCTAGCCTGTTTTTAATACACTTGAACTCAGATCCAGCCATCTTACATTAAGAAGGGCTCCCCTGCACCCTTGTGGCAGAAGAATGCAGATATAGCCTTGTCTGTGCTGGTGATTGCTGGAGGAAGGATCACGGTGTGATTTCATATTGGCAGACTCTTTTAAATCTGTTTAATTTTGCCTGTATACAAGCCTCATGTTCGTGTGTAGCTGCTCAGCATGCAGCTGGGATTAGCAGTGTCCTGTATAGATGCAAACATCAAGAAAATCCTTTTTTTCCCTAAACTCCATCAGTGAAACCTTCTTAGCCTTCTCTGCTGCTCTTTGAATAACTCCGCTGTGCACTTTTGCACTGTAGGCAACTCAGCTGAGCACTGAACAGCATTGCCCTACTTTTCATCCCTGAACTTCTACAGAATTAAATCTCCTGTTTAATCCCAGAGCAATAGCTGACCTAATTTGACATCTACCTGCTACTTTGGACAATCATTTTCTCAACATTTCTCTAGCCAGCCTGACTAACATCATCATCCTGAGGCAATTTAGCAATTGCCTCATGTATACCGACAAACACCTGCTCCTAAAGCAAACTAATACAGCATGTGAGAGATGTAAGTGTAACATGAAACTAGGATCAGTCCTGTCACATAACAATAAACAAGACATCAAACAGGTTGTCGGCATACACACCTCTCCTCTTACTCAAGATAAAGTCATGACATATAAACCCACATATGCTGAGGTATTCACCAAGAGCCTACCGAAAGACCAAAGACCCCCCCCCCCACAAGTACAGATAACAACACATAAAAGTACAGGAACTGAATCCACCATTACACATAATAACACACATATCAGTGTCTCAGAAATGGAGCCCCTAAGGCAAAACATCTCAAAACCAAATGTCCTGTTCATAGGCGACTCAATAGTGAGACACACAGATGTCCCCCTTACTAGGTTGGACAAGCAGAAGTTCACGGTCAGCTGCCTTTCAACAGCCAGGATCCATCAAGTCATGCACGTATTCAAGTCACTCAATTGCCGCTATGACTCTGTCATAGTACATGTTGGAGTGAATGATTTGAGGTATACCTCTCTGAACTATATGAAGAGAGACATGATAGAACTCTCAGATTATGTATTCCTAAGCAGCATTCTACCTTCACCTAGGATGATGCCACAGATGAGACAAAAAAACGATTGATTTCTGCAATTGCCTTGGCTTCTGGTGTCATACCAGGGGGATCCAGTATCTGTCAGCTTGGGAAGACATGGTCGACAGACCATGATGCTTTGCCAGAGATCACCTTCACCTAAGGTCCTTAAGGCTTTTGAATGCTGGCAAAGATGTTTGGCTCCCTCATAGTGCCTTTTATAGGCTATGTCAAAACAACAAAATTTCCAATGTTAAAAAACCCACAAGATACAAACTCAGTGTCATGCTGCTTAATGCTGGTAGCCTAAACTGTAAACTACACTCCATGGGAGCACTCCTCACCTTGGAAAATGCTGTCATCTGTGCATTCACTGACACTTGGTTTAAGGCCCCAGACAGCACCAAGGCCATGCAAGGCTAGAATGCCGTTCACATGTTCCAACCCCAAAATGAGCATGAAAGAACCAAAGGTGGAGGTGTATCCATTTTCATTAAATCCAAATACACTTCAAGACTGGTGAATTAATACAACTCTCTTGCTACTCCAGGTCCAAATAACTATAGATAAAATACCCTACCACATCATAGCTAGCTACAGGTCCCCACCGTTAACCAGAAGAAAGAGACCACCTACTTGGACTTGCTAGAGTCACTTAATATACAGCCATACACCTTGGTCATGGGAGACTTCAACTACCCATCCATTGATTGGGCAACTTATATGAGCGCAAACATGATTACACTGAGGTTCCTAGACTTTGTTAATTGAAATGCCCTGAAACAGTTAGTTTGCACTCCCACAAGGGGATCAGATGTCCTAGACTTAGTACTCACCAACATGGGGGGGGGGTAACCACACTACCCCCAGTGTGTTGCCCTCCCTGGTTAAGTCATACTATAAATCTGTCTCATTTGACATAAAGGTCAGACATGACACCCCCACAAAAGTAAAGAAACTGATACATTTCTGCCAAGCAAACTATAGTCTTCTAAGTGATGGTGTAAAAGGTTTCAAAGCTCCTGCTAGCCCAGCTAACAATCACTCCTATGCAGAGGAGTACAGAAACACCTTATATAGCCACTTAAACAAATATATTGACTTAGCTACCTGATAGGACGAAAACTAGGTCCTCTCAAAAAATCAAGCCACCCTGGTGAACTGCAAGTATAAACAAGTTATACAACAAAAGAAATAAACTGTTATCTAAGAGCAAGAGGGAATTTACTCAGTATAGGAAGATTGCCCTCCACAACTTAAACAAGTAAATCAAAAACCTTGTAAAGTCCTCTAAAGTTAGTTATGAGATTAAATTAGCATCTCAAGTGAATCATAAGGCATTCTTTAGCTACGTCAGAAACCTAAAACAGAATGGCCAGCTGAGTGCCAAACTTATAGTGGATTGCACTATTCACACTAAACCTGAAGAAATTGCCAAACTACTAGTTGACAGATTTGGCAATAACTTCACCCTCCCTTGTCCACACCAGCCATACCCCATAGCATTCCTGACACCATTCCTCTACCTAGTATCTCTATTCAAGTGCTCTCCATGGCCAAAAATATGGCCTCTATGGGACCAGATAACATCCCAGGCTACTTACTAAACAATCTAAAGCAAGACCTAGTGGAACCATTTGGCACTGTCTTTAACCACAGCATGAGCACTGTTTTTATGCCGGCAGAGTAGAGATCAGCAATAGTAATCCCCTTGCACAAAGAGAGTCTATCAACCCACCCTGGGAACTATAGACCCATTAGCCTGACTAGCCTTGTCTGCAAAGCCATGGAAAGAATCATCCTGGACCCTATCAACCAGGGCATAGGCAACCTTCAAACTCTTGAGTCAACCCAGTTTGGTTTTGTCAGGGGTAGATCTTGCTTATTAAACCTGGTGGACTTCTCTGAGAATGTCACCAAAGCCCTGGATGAGGGGAAAGCAGTTCATGCCATCTGTCTTGATTTATCCAAGGTGTTTAGCACAATTCTCTACTCAGGTCTCATTGATAAACTGTCCCAGCTGAGGATTCACCCATACATCACTAAATGGGTAGCCAACTGTCTCACCAATAAAATGCACACTAAGTTGGGGAGTCCACTTCCACCAGTAGATCAGTTACCAGTGGTGAACTACAAGGATCTGTACTGGATCCTCTTCTGTTTGGAATTTATTTCTCTGAAGTCCAGGCTAAAGTAGAAGGCCTGTGACTTACCAAGTTTGCAGATGATGGTAAACTGGGCGCAATCATAGAGTCCCCCAATGATGTCAACATATAACAGAAGGGACTGACACAGACAAATGACTAGTGTCAACACCACAGACTAAAACTAAATGCAAAAAAAAATGCCTCATTATCCCCTTTGGCAAAGAAGTAGCCCCTGATAATTACAATATAGATAATGCCTCTCTAAGCTAAAACCCAGTGGTGTGAAACTAGGGAACACAGGTTGATAACAATCTAAACTTTGATCATCATGTGCCCATAGTGGTAAGGAAAGCCTTCAACATTGCACATGTCATAAATAAGGGCATCACATCCAAGACCAATGAGATCATAACTTGGCTGTGCTCTACCCTTATCAGACCACTAATTGAGTACAAAACTCTCTTATGTATGTACCACACCAGATACCTGTAGCAGCTGGAGAGACCACAGAGGTTTCTAACCAAGAGAATCCAGGGACTCCAAAACATGACCTGCATGGAAAGACTAAAAGCCCTCTCACTGTACTCTGTGTTATACAGGCTGCTGAGAGGTGACCTGTGCCTGGTCTACAGAATGTCTCTGACCCTAGCCAAATTGGAATGCTGCACATCTGCAAACCATATGGGACAAGTCACTCACACCAGGGATCTTGACCTAGAATGTGACATTAACAGAACATGTGGGAGAGACAGATATATCTCCCAGAGATTGAAGCTGTTCTGGAATAAGCTCTCACTTCATGTAAAGCAGAGCTCCTCAATGACCTTATTTAAGTGCAACCTTGACAATTGCATGGGTAACCATAAATTCACCCTGGGGGTGGTGCCTATGTCCCTCATGGTCAAGGACAGTTGGTGCTGATCATAGTATCTCTCTAGTAACAAAGACCATCTAACTATGGTCAGTTAGGGAACATGGATTCTTTTACATGGCTAGGTTTCTAAAGGTCCTAGAACCATTAGCCTAGTAACCTCCTATCCACCGATGAACCTATAAATTTACTAGGGTCAGAGACCAATATCCAGTGCAGAATTTCACCTTTTCTGTTGGTATTATTAAATCTAGTGTGTGTTTTGATAAGTTGTGTGCAACCATAAAGGTTTATACTAGCTTAGGAAAAGTTTGAAGTAAGGCTTTGCTAGTCAATGTTTATATCTCCTCGTATGATTTTTTTTCATGAGGTATATCATTTATTTATTTATTTTACAGTTTGGTTACCAGGATAGTCCACTGGGCTGAGAAGAGCCCATTTTCAATGGAGTCCCAGGGAGAAAATCTATATATACAATTTAAACAAATCATAAGCAATTAAGTGATACAGTAATGCAGGTGAAGAACATAGTATTAAAATTTAAATATACAATAGGAATTTAAAAAAAATTATAAAAAACATTAGTCAGTATTTACAAATACGTACAAATACATTTGTTCTTACAGATGAGATTTAACAGTAGAGGCAAAGGCAAATAATTACTTGTCCAGGGGAGGGTTTTTTCTAAAGTTGTTATATTATTTCCATGTGGGGTGTAGGCTGTAACAAAACATAGCTGTTTCTTGTTGTTAAGCTTTACCTATGATGGTAGTATTTCTGCATTTTGGAATTTTGGGATGTTATTTTAACAGGGACAGAGATTGCATGAACTTGGATAAATGAAGGCTGTCCCACCTCCTTTCTTGTGGGGCCTATCAGCTCTTATATAATGTTGTCTGGAGGGGATTCTGTCATGGGAAGAATATCAAGGTTATACTGTGATACCCAGGAATGTAGTTCTATAATTTTGTTACAAAATGATATAGAGATTGATAGTGACTATATTCATTTGTTTTAGAAAACAAGTGGGAGAAGTATACTTTGTTATCTATTATTGCTATTCTCTGACCATTTGCATTCAGTTTAATATATTTTATCTGTCTTCATTGCCTGTTGTTCTTTCATTGGTCAGATCTCAAGTCTCCATAGACAACCATTTTGTCTTTTTAATCATCTTTTTATTTGGAGTATAATTTGTTGCCACGTCAAGGAAAATATTTCAAATGTCTCTATATAGCTCTAAGATCTCTATTCACCAAGACTAATCCATAAAATCTATTCTTCACCTTTATTGCACATCCATTTGAAATATTGTTGCACTCATGACTAGTTCCCTGAGAGACTTTTCTTATTCTATTTAGTTTACTTTGAAACTACCTGCTAAGCAGCCAATGGACTGAGCCAGAGTCAGCTCCAGGCCTTGTTTTTGCTGACTGTATAGAGCCATATAACAGAGTTGAAAATGAGTGTATGCTATCACCAGTATATTATTTTTACAGAATTCTTCAAGTCTATGCCCTACTTCATTTTGTATGCCAAGGCCAAACTTGACCATTATTTCAGCTGTACCTTGACTATCAACTTCAGCAACACATTAATCTTTCCTGAATGTAATATATTTTTAGTTGTTATTTTCAGTAGGTGCTACAAATCCTTTTAAAACTGTTTGACTTCCATTTCTTTGATAGCTGTAATTCCAGCAGAAACACATACCACTGCATTTTAAATGACTTGTTTTGGTATCTGATTTAGATTATTTTAAAATATTTGGTTAGCAACCAAGCACTAATGTTGATAACAGTTTATTAGATATGAGTATCCCTTCCTTTCTTCTACAAGGTTGTTACCAACAGTAAAAGATCTGATGATCATCTGATGTAAGCTTCCCCATTTCTAGTTCATGTTAGCTCAATAATTCCCAAGATGTCAAAGTTTAATTCTGTTATTTCATCATTAATCACATGAAGTTTATCTTGGCTCATAGCTTTTACGTTCTGAAGTCAAATTTATATAATCCTTTGTACTGTAAGAAATTCCTTTCATGTCAGAATATTCCACTGATGAATGCCCTTTCAGGTTTGATCCACTTGCTTCATAAATTATAAAACCACTCATACCTGTCCTCTGTTCTTCCAGGTATTCTGGACTCCTTCAGGCCTGCATGTCTCTCCTTCAGGTCAATTTGACACATCTGTCTTTGCTTTTGCCCATATAATGTTCATGTCAATGATACTCGAGTGGATTGGCAATAATATTTACAGTGTACCACATGTAGTTTGAACTTTTTGCCATGATATTGCTTATTTAGAGTGTTCCTAAGTAGTTGACATTATGCCTTCACTAAATGCACAAACCTCTTTCATCTCAACAAGTTAAACCTTCAAAAGAACATAATACAGACAATTAACCAAAAATCTGTTCTGTTCTTATTCATTTCTACATGTTGTTTAGCATTTTATATTTATGTTTGCTGCTTAATTATATTCCTTGAATAATATTATTGTGTCAATTGTTTGCATAATTGTGTGATTTATTTTTTGTATTGTTGTACATTAATCGAGAATGTGAGGTATCCTTTAAATGTTACGAGTCTTGTTTTTCACTTTATGCATCTTTTACATTGTAAAATCTGTGCTTTTTCTCTCCAGCTGTTAATCCAGGAAAAACAAAAGAAAGAGAGAAAGAAAGAAAGACTGATTTGTTGTTCTTAATTGAATAGTATTAATGTACTGTTGAGAGATGATCACAACTTATTTCAAGTAATAGATCACATGTGGCAAACACCTGCTTAAATGATTAAATAATGACTGAGAACCAGTTCATAGTTATTATTACAGGAATGAAATGTTAAGAAGAATAAGTACTAAACAATGATTCTGGCACACAGTTCTACAGAATATGGTCTGTGGCAGATTATTTGATGGAAGCCGTACATATGGCAGAACATAGCAGTACACTTGATAAAATAAAAGCATGAATTGCAGTTTCAGCATTAGGTATGAGTACAGAATTTTGAACTTATGTTTTAAGAAAAAGAATTGCAGTTTGATGTCTGTCAACATAACTTCTCCTTGTATTAGACTGTTGCTCAGCATCAGCCCAAGGTATGTTAGCAAGAACTGTACTGTGCACCTCACTCTCATAGCCAGGTGTAGGTCTACTAGATTGCCAGATTGTGGACTGAAAAATAAATAAACAAGTAAATAAGAAAAAAAATAAAGTAGTAAAGGATAGATCCCTAGTCTTTAGTGGGTTCAGTGCCATTTCAAGGATGTCAGAAGAAAAGGTTATGAAGACATTAGCTTTATGTTGAAGCAGTGTCAAACACAAGACATAATGGAACATTATCAGCATATTAGAAGACAACGGAAAAAAGACTTACAGATGGACCCAGTAACTGGTTTCAAGATCACATCTCAGTCTTCTCTATTCTTTCTTTTGTTTATTTTTTTTTCTTTTTAACTAAAAGTTCACTATTTCTCTTTAGTTCAAACCACATGTGGTGCAGCGGTTAATGCTGTCACCACACAGCAAGAGGTTCTCCGGTTCAATTTTCGGCTGGGGTGCCTTCTGTGCGGAGTTTGCATGTTCTCCCTGCGTAAGCGTGGGTTTCCTCTGGGTACTCCGGTTTCCTCCCACATTCTAAAAGCATGCTTCTGGAGCATTTCTCCCCAGGCCTCTGCTGAAAACAGGATCTGTAGAACCTAGTCGGACTTTCCCGGAAAACAAATGTTAAAAAAAAAAAAAAAAAATTCTATAACAAACTAGGCTGAAAATGTTATGTCTATATCTTCAAACTTAACTCTAGTTATTACTACTATCTTCTATAAATTCACATTTAAAGGCACTTTTTCTGTGGCGTTGTTCATTAAATAAGTCTACAGAGTCTACTATACACCATGGACATATGAATCTATGTTGTAGCACTGTCAAAGACAAAGCACAACTAAGAATATCTATGCATTCCTTTGTCATTGTTCAGAGGTAGAATAATAAACTGCAGAGGTCCATGTACTGATCACTAAGAAATTCTGTGTGTTGAATTAAAATTAACAGGATTTAGCTACTGACAGTCTTTGGGAACATACATTAAAAGGATGCATTAGTCAGGGATGATCACCTAAGATACAGAAATCAAATGTAGACTATGTTGATTTGTTTTGGTATTCCCCTCTCCCACCCAATAACACGCATGGTGTACCTCACGATTTTGACTGACAACCTGAAGAATGCAAATGGACTAACTTGCCTCTAGCAATGCATGGCAGAGCTCTTAGTTTAATTATCCCTTGCATTATCTTCTAAAGCAGACTGATGGGCCTTAAATATAAAAGCCTCAGGTATAACACATTCAAGTTCCAAAAGAGAACAAGACAAATATCAGTGATGAATTATGTGCTGAACCCCTAAATAGAAGTCCACTAAACAGTGACTAAAGTAGGAAACTAGTTCAGCAGCTAGTTAAGTTGGGATCTCTAATCCAGACATTTGTAGATATAATGATTTGCATTAATAAAGTCTCCAGATGAACAGATTGTTTTATGTAAAATTATAAATATGGCATTTACTTTAAAAAATAAAGCCAGTTTTTTCACAACTTGTCAAGAGATGATATACAAATATGAGAATGTAACTTGTTTTCAAACAGTGTCTATGGAAACACAATGCTGTCAAAATGACTGATAGATATCTGTTTGTTGTGGATTTTTGAAATATAAAGTCAAACAGGCCAGTTTTACTTTTTAGGGAACAAACATGCTGCATTTTATGTTCACAGGTTAAGTTCAAGCCAATTAGTCTGCAAAACATTATAAGCCTAGTCTAAAGCCACCATGCAAAAGTTCTAGCTAGCCTCAAGTAGGGCAGAGCAAGGTAGAATGGGGGAGAATTTGAAGGGTATCCAGTTATCAATGTTTACCTTGAAAGTGCAAAGGGTACTACTCTACCTGACATGGGATGAATGTTGTTCCAGAAGTGAGGGATACACTGGGATATGAAACTGTCATGCCAACATGTCTTTATTTTTTCCACTAATGAATTGTTAATTCCTTTAACCAGGTATTTGAATTACTATTTGTTCTTTGAAGGGGTTAGGAGGTCAAAGTGAGTTGGATCTTTCATGGTTTAAAAGGCTCAACACAGATCTCCATTTTGTTAGATAAATTATGAATTATCTGATAAATCATAATGAATATGAGTGTGTATTTGTTCTATTTTTTAGGTGTGTGTGTGTGTGTGTGTGTGTGTGTGTGTGTGTGTGTGTGTGTGTGTGTGTGTGTGTGTGTGTTTGTTTGTGTGTGCATTCATGCGTGCGTGCACATGTATGTGTGAGTTTGTGTGTGTGTGTGTGTGTGTGTGTGTGTGTGTGTCTGTGTGCATAAGTGCATGAGAGCTTGAGAATAAATTTCTATCTTAAGCTTTCTTGTTTTGTTTTTCCTGAATGCATTAATGACCTAAGAATAAGCACACTTACATAAACTTCATTGCTGTGTATGGATTTTTTCAGCTTTTGCAATCAGAATGCATAATAAGATTATGTTAACTAAGCGAAACCCAATACTAATTATTTTTAAGGTGTAGGCCTCCTGGTAGCTGCTGGCATGAATACCGTTCATGAGCTTATCTGTGCTTGATGAAAATAATAGCAGTATTAAAAGTTGCTCTAAAGCCACTTTAATAACAAAACAAAAAAGACATGCAACTTCCTTGTAATAAGTGATTTCACAATGAGAAATGAGAATAAACATTCATACATCAAATCCATAGCAGCACCATGCACAGTTAAAAATGATTAGAGAAATTATCTCAATCAGTAGCACATGCATAATCTGTACCTAACACTGAGTGTCACAGCTTGGAGAACTTTCTGAAAATAACAGATTAGTGCATGTACTCATTTCAGCTCATGTGAAAAGACAATGCATTAAGTAGATCTATTTTCATTCTGCCGTTTATACAATCTTTCACCCACACACTGTTGGGATTTTTATTTTAGTATAATATTGAAAAGAACAGCAAGAAATCAAGAAGTGATCATGGGAAAAAAGAAGATAAAAGAAAAAAAAATAAAGTAGGTTAGAACAGAACCTATAAAACAGCATGAAAACAGGCATGAACAAGTGAGTGAGACGAGAAAGAATAGACAGCAAAATAATCAGAGGCAAAATAATAAGGAGATACATAAAACATGGTGTGGCAATTTCAGGTTTCTGATGTTCTTATAAATTACTTAGTTGTCAGTTCAAAATGTTTTGCTTTAACTGAAAATGAAGAGAAACAAACCAAATCTGTATCGGTTTGTGTGAGTATATGCAAATGTGCGTGTGTGTGTGTGTGTGTGTGTGTGTGTGTGTGTGTGTGTGTGTGTGTGTGTGTGTGTGTGTGTGCGAGTATCTAGGACATGGAAATAAAACATTTTTGCATGCTAAGACTCACCCAGTTGAAAGAAAGCATGATAGTGTCCCTATGACATTCCAGCTATATTGACTGTAGGGGACTCATTACAGTAATGGGGAATATGTTCACTGTGCTGTAGTAATCTGTAAATGCATAATGAAAGTCTAAGAAGCACTCATAATAAGTGCAGGAATTACATACCTATCCCCATTACTGGGCAGTGAGTAAAAAGGGAAGTAAATACACAGTACCAGTTTAACTAAAACTGGAGAAGAGTCTGTTTAGAATACTATTATGGTGAGCTGTTAAATGCATTTTTGTATGTTAATTGAACTGCATATAGTTGACAAATGGCAGAGTGTGCTAACATCCTTTACAATTGGTGTGACTGAAAGGAAAGCACAAAAAAGAGAGAGATGGCATAAATGTGCTGCATTATAGCATTGTATCGATCTGAAAAATACTTTCCTTTTTTCAGGGTAATATTTGGTCAGAGTTATTAAAACATCTCTGCTTTTTTATTATACCTTAGTAAGGTGAAGTAAGGATAACTTAATTTCAGAATTCCTATAATGGGGAAATGTTATAAAACTGGAAAACATCTGACAAGGAGATCTCTGCTGTTGTATTAAAAGTGTTCATTAAAAGAAAATTACTCCAACACAAGAAACACAGAATTTTCTGAAGTAACATTTTGTGGAATAGGATGGGAATCAGATTTATTGTACAGTGGAAAAAATGGTAAAATGATACGCATGAGACAGCAAGACAACAGATCTATATCATGATATGGGATATTGACAGGATTTGTGACATTTTCTAAATTCCTTATAGAAAATGTAAAATTTCTGATTAAGGATTTTCCAGAAGAAGGAAGCATGCATAAAAACAGCAGAGAAGATAGTGCTAAGGAAAATGTATTTCCTGCTGTGACAGGGACAGACAGAAGCCTGAGTGTAGTATATACATAGCAAGAGAAAATCAACAGGAAGCAGCAGGAGAGACCGCTGTTCATTCCTACAATACTATGTCAGTCTTAAGAGAAGAGATAAGCTACTTGCCTGCAATGATAGGACACTTACAGAGCAGAAAAAGACAGGACCAAAAAGGCTTTCTAACAGCATATCTGGTAAAAGCAATAAAGGTGATACACACATACCTGTTAAGAAGCAAAGAAAAAAGGAAGCCGTGTTTCCACAATGTGGAACATCCCGCTAAAGAATAAGTCATTA
Source organism: Protopterus annectens (assembly GCF_019279795.1). NCBI lineage: Eukaryota > Metazoa > Chordata > Ceratodontiformes > Protopteridae > Protopterus > Protopterus annectens. Next base: position 1,545,398,993 of record NC_056735.1, read on the forward strand.
AACAGTCATTTTTTTTTTTTTTTTTGCAACTTGTACAAAAGTAAAATAAGTAGACAGAATGATGGAAGTGACCAGTAAGTTGCGTATTTAGAAGGAGATGAGTATGTGCCATTTGTGTTTGTAGACAAGCCTAAAACAGCAAGCATCTTTTGCATAATTTATTGTATAGTGCACATGAAAGAGATGATGTTTGCTTTCTGACCCATTGTGCCGGTCAGCCTCTGGTAGAAAACAGAAGGATGATATAAGCCTCTGGTAAAAAGCAGAGGGATGACATATGTATTTATCAAAAAATATTAACAGTTTGTCATTTGCATGCCAAAATATGTATTATCTTCCAGCTAGTTTGACCACAGAGCTAACAATCTTACCAAAATCATCTCAAGAAATGTCCTACAATTTCACATCAAAATATGTACCTTTCTTTGTAGCACAGCTGTTGTAATTCAATGAAAATTTGGAAAGTAACCATAATCCCCTAGCAGCAGTTGGTAAAAGTTTGAGGAAAACTTCTTTTGAATTGACACACAAAAAAATAAAAGTGATGTAGATCACATTAAGTTATCCACTGACTAGCTGGTCATTTCCTTTGTTTCAATGTTTATAAGTTCTAACAGAAAATAAAAAGCTAAAATATAGATTTCCTACTAAATATGTTAACTACTTTTCAACAACCCTGTCCCAAGATGATTATAAAGTTATATACAAGGCTGTGACTGATGCTTTGAGAGGTTCAGTGGGAAAAAAAGCTGCAGATCTCACATCGACCACAGAAAGACTTCAGACTGCATGGTCATCACTGTGTTGCCTAACCTCAAGTCTCTCCAAACAGACAGACACACAATCACACACACACACGCACACACGCACACACACACACACACACACACACACACACACACACACACACACACACACACACACACACACACTTACACAAAGATATAGACACTCACAAAACGAGACTGCTGTGGTAATTTAACCCTCATGTACATATTTTGTTCCCATCCAGAGAACACAGTAGTTAATGATTGCACCATCCCTGAAGTATGCTGAAGCCTTGTCATACTGGCCTTTATAGATAATATCATCGTCATTATTGTCTTTTTTGTCTAGTGGCAGTGCCGGATGAACTAGATGTCATGAGTTGGAAAAGTCAACTTAAAGCAGTATTTGATAAATGGGGTTAGTAAATGCTACAGAGGTGAGCATCCCCTTGAGATGTTTCAGGAAAGATTGTTAAATGGACCAACTCTTCTGTCATGTCTAGTAAAGTCAGGTTTACCTGAAGTCACTGAAAAATATGTCTGTATAACTCAAGGGGTGAATTTCCTGGCATTCATATATAAAAGACATAATAGGCTCCTTATGATAAGCAACACCATGAAAATACTCCTTTTTTTAGCATGACTATCACAACAGCCTTAATTACCACTCAGTACATATTCTGGTGTTAAAAGGGGGTTTGAAACTAATGGTACTTTTCTCTTGCTATTAATCATATGCAAAATATTGTTAAAATGTATAGTTATTCTTAATTATAGCGGTGATGTCAGCAGGCTTTCCTGTTCATTTAACATTATCTGAAATACCTAGGTGATTTCTAAGAGAAGGAAAATTAACATCTCAGTGCACTTGCCTTCTTTTTAATTGTTCATTATACATATTTTAGTTGTGATATGCTACACAACAATAGGAGAAACTATAATATACATAAGAAATTTAATGTAGACAATCATTCAGCACAGAGACAAATAACATGACTCCTGTCAGAATTTGAAAACTCTGCATAAACACTGAACATCCAGTGGCATCATCTGCATCCACGGTGTTAGACCAACCATCTACAATGCACTCTATATGATGAACCTTTGGATTAGAACTTAAAATGTGTCACCGGCAAACCTTCAACAAAACTTATTTAGACTACATTGTCAGCCTTTGTGTATGTGTATATGGTTAGAGAATTTTTGGTGCTTCTGAAAAAAATGAAACACATTAACAGAAGGGCATCCCTTTCCACAAAGAATGCAGGGAGGTATATATCTGTTAAAACAGGCGTGGGATACTTCAAAACAGCATGCTTTCTTAATTATGAAAGAAACGGACTTGCTTGACGAAAGTATAATGGCACAAACCCTCCAAAAACGAGTATCCAACTTGAATAGTACTCAGCAAGGGTTTAATAAGAAAATTCACAATGCGTAAAAAAGACAGTTTAAGTTAAGCGCTTTCGTTTGGCTCATGCCAAACTTTTTCAAAAACAGTTTTGCATCACTTCCTGTGGTTTAAATAAATTGAGTCAGTGATGTAATCAATTAAATACATTCAAAAAATTAAAGAAATAGCATGTTTTAAAAGCTTTTAGCGATGTAAATCCAATACGTAAAATAGTGCTGTAATACTGTAATAAACAATACAAGTACTATCTCCATAAGCACAACGCTGAAATCTCTACTAAACAAATACTTATATGATTAAAGCATACACACAATAATACATCTAAAATACATATACGAAATGCATCAAATTATGCATCAAACGAAGCAGCGTATCATCAGTGAGTAAGGAATAAATGAAGAATAAATGAAAAATAAATGAAGAAGCAACGTGTGATCAATAATTAATAAATAAAGAAAGAAAGTTTGCTCACCACTATAAATCCTTATACAAAACAACTCCAAATTGTATGGAATTATATTCTTAATATATTATAATCATAATATATAATATCTTAATAATAATTCTTTATTTATTAATTATTGATCACACGTTGCTTCTTCATTTATTTATTTAATAAATTAACTTTGGGTTGTTGTTTCTATTATTCATATTATAAGGGGTTTACAATTTCCTGAGTAAAAGAGTAAACAATATTGGGTATATCGCTGTTACTTTTAATATTATCCTTGTCAGCACTTTGTCTACATTATTTGCATATACGCCTTTAGTTTGTGCATGCTTCCTGTACATGTATACATTTCACATTTTAAATAGTTGATTGTCTGAATATACCTAGGGCAGGATTCACGAATCCTCCGTGTAAGACTTAATAAGTTTTACACGGAGGCTGTAGTTGAACAGTATGACGTCAGCGATCCATGAATATTCATGAGGGCACGCTGACTCGTCAGTAACTCTTACACAGACTGAGTATGAAAGCAGGGGCGTGTCCGACTGCTGAGCAGTCTAAATGTTCACGCCCCTGCAAGTTGTTACAAAGCACAATGTCAGCACACAAGAGCAAGGTCACTCAAATGTACTTGCACCAAAAAGCACACTCGCTGACACTGGAAACCCCAATCAAAGTTATAAAACGTAAAATATTATTTTTTTTATTTTTAATCCACAATATAGCTGCCTGCATACCTCTCAACCTCTTAGAATAAGAAATCTGGACAAAGCCATTAAAAAACTGGTACAAATAGGGACATGTTTTAAATATTGCTCTTACAAATTATAAAGTTGATAGAATAACAGGTTTTGCATTAGTATGCATGTTCTGTATAATATGAAGTCAAAACTCAAATGTCTGTCATTATTTTCTAACTTCAGTCTTTAATAATTTGCCAGAAAGTCACAATTTTATGAAAAATGGGCCAAAAATATAAGGCAAAAATTTGGACATTCTGCAGTTGAGAGGTATGGCTGCCCGTATTTGCGCGTGTGTGTGCGGGTGTGCCCATTGCCTAACCACAGTTAGCAATTGTGACAGCGAATAGCATATAAGAACTAATTATTCAAATTCTGCCAAGTAACAATAGTATAATGGTAGAGCGTTAGCCCAAAGAGTAAGCATTCAAGGTTCAAGTCCAACTTTACCATTCTTATTTTTTTTATGTTCCAAATCAGTATATGAAATAATACCTGACATATATGATTAAAATATTATAAAAAGCAGTGAAATGGCCAATTTATTATTGAAGAAAATATATATTTTAAAGGCTCCAGATTTAAGCAGTGCTTTACCAGCTAAATAGGGTTACCCAAAGTTTAGCAGCGCTTTATCTAGTGCAATGTGTTTGTGCGGACGTGCGCACCGCGCCAACCAGGGCACTGTAGGGACACATATCCTACACAAGGGTATCATACAGACAGATGCCTGTCATCTGATACATGCTGTATAGCAGTAAGCTGACTATGGCATAGTCATCCACATGTACTATACTTACTATCCCGTCAGTACCACATAGGTGGTAGCATGTATGTTGGGTGCCAATGTGTACATACAGCCTCATGTTATGTCATGTGTCCCTTGGTATACACATATCCATAGGTATTGTGGAGTCCCAAGGTGTGTCACATGAGATATTAGAGGCCTGGATGCATATCCACAAGGCGGTTGTACACCTATAAAGACTGTCTATTATTATCAGTCGTTGTTGTGTATGAACCTGTCTGACATATACCCCAGGCATATACCCTCACTCACACTACTGTTAAGTAACTGTCATAGGTGTGTGTGGCACAGATGACCCTGGCCATGGATCACGACAGTGGATGGCCCTGTCACATACATACATATGTGACCTACGATCTGAGAAACAGCGGCACAACCTGTCAATGGCAACAAATGTATTCTGTAGTATGCAGGCTTCACACCTATGTACTGATTAAGGGAACATGTACACATATATATTTGTCACGCAGATACCTGATGTGTGCAATGCACTTACTGTTGTAATCATAATATGTCATAACATAGTAAAAGCAAAACCCACACAGCATTGTCCAAGAGTGATATACACAGAGTCAGCACTTACAGGATTCAACCCCCTACCTAAGGTATGTTATGACACTAGAGAGAGACACAGTAGCGCAGCACGCTATTTACATTACTGGATTGCTTTCCTTCTCCGTCTGTATTTCTAGGGTGGTGACATCATCAGTCTTTCCAAAGAGGAATATACATCTTTAATGTGTTTTCCCAGTCTTCAAAAAGGCCACGCCTTTCAAACAGAATTGCACCCACACGCAGTCAATGCTTATAGGATTCAAACCCCTATCTACATATGTTATAATACGACAGAGACATGCATTAATACTGCACACTACATGCTTTACTGGGCATTTTTCTACACCTGCTATACTTGTAGGATGCTGACATCACCAGACTTTCCAAAGAAGAATGCAACTCCTTCATTGTGTCTACAGTCTAAAAAAAGGCCACAACTCTCAATGGATGTGACACACATACACAACACCCCCCCATACACACACATATTCAGCATGTTTCAAACCCCTACCTAACTATGTTATGATACTACAGAGACAGGCATTAACACGGCGCACTATATGCTTTATTGGGCATTTGTCTCCACCTGCTATACTTGTAGGATGCTGACATCACCAGACTTTCCAAAGAAGAATGTAACTCCTTCATTGTGTCTACAGTCTACAAAAAGGCCACTCCTCTCAAAAGATGTGACACACATACACAACACCCCCCCCCCATACACACACATTCAGCATTCACAGGTTTCAAACCCCTACCTAACTATGTTATGATACTACAACAACAGGCATTAACACTGCATGCTATATGCTTTCCTGGGTATTTGTCTCCACCTGCTATACTTGTAGGATGCTGACATCACCAGACTTTCCAAAGAAGAATGTAACTCCTTCATTGTGTCTACAGTCTACAACAAGGCCACTCCCCTCAAAGGATATGACACACATACACATTCAGCAGGTTTCAAACCCCTACCTAATTATGTTATGATAATACAAAGACAAGAATTAACACGGCGCACTATATGCTTTACTGGGTGTTTCTTTTCACCTGACACATTTGTAGGTTGCAGATATCTTCGGACTGGTCATGGTAATGTCTGCAATAATTGCAGGAGTGAGCCATGTGTGTTGGAAGGTGTCCAATAGCTCTGTGTGAGTTAGCTGGACAGGTGTATGGGTGATTGTATGTTTGGCCATGGGATATTTTCTGTGTCCCTGCTACACAGATGCACAATGGACTGTACATATATGGGCTATCTTGTGTGACCTACTTTTCACATGCACAGTATTCAAATTGGACATGTTGCATATGCCAGACACACTCTGTCTAGGTGTGTACATGCCCTAGGGCAGACAGAGTTGGATCAGACTCTGCACCTATGATAATGTTCAGGATTCACACCTGTTTATTGATGATACCCTTTGCAAGTGTTTATCGTCTTCATTTCCCCACTTTCTATGAACAACTTAGGTATCTGCAGCAAAGATGTGATTATGACAGGGTTCGACTAAATTGTATATGTGTCTATTGTCATATAGCTGTGTGCACAGGCCAGATTGCTGGATAGTGTGTGGTTCCTGGGTTGACACCTGTAACTGCCTGATAGGTATGGACCATTGCTATACTCTGACATGGCCTATGTGTGTGAGTATGCCCAGTGTAACCTTTCAGAATGTTGCTGACTGAGTTCCACTACCATAGTTGATTTATTCAATGTTTTACCTGTAGCTAAAAGGCATGTAGTCTGCTCATCTGCAAAATAAAACACCCCTATCAGTCTCGAACCCCAGCCCTTGGACACACTAGACTGCACAAATTATTACTAAGCCACAGCAGATATAAAATAATTTGATGTTTTAATAAATATATCATTCCTTACAATGAAGGAATAATACAAAGGCCATTAGACAAAGCCTGTTCTGTGAATCCTTAACAGCCAGTGTTGTGGAATTGCATTACATCACAGTGATAAGAGAAGCAGACATTCTAGCAAACAATAACGTTACAGAGGCACTTTACAAACCACACACAGTATCAGGGCACTACAAACACTAGCATATCTAAGTGGGGCAGACGCCATAGCTCTTAAATATGTTCTATGCAAGTTCATGATTGTGCAATGTATATTAGCTGTGTCAGTCTCACTCCCTCTAGAAAGTATTGCCGTCATGTATAGAGGTGGGGTATTTCACAATGAATACTGACATTAATAACAGTAGACACAGCTTGCAACTGCAGCCACTAACATTTTTTTTGTCAGTTAAGCTTTTTAAGTATTCACTTCTCTTAGTTAACTCCAGTGTTGCAGTGTCTCTTGACAGAGACATAATGGGCTGTTGTTTTCAGAGTTTTAAGTGCTGGGCTGGGCTGGGTTTGTATACTGCCTGTGTGATTGCCTGATTCTGATTATTTCCACCTGCTAGCTCTGCTGACTCTCCCTGGTTAACCTCCTACTGTTTGTTGTGCTTCCTTTTCCCTTTCCATTCCATCAGGGGGGCAGACACAGTGTGCACCTTCTATTTCTTGACTTTAGCTAGGATACCTACTGACACACCTCTTCCAGTGATGAGCAACTGACAGCTAACACATGCCACTCTGCTCCAATAAGATTAGTTTCTTTCATACATACCCCCCTCATGATGTCACCTATATCCTACTCTGTTACTCCCCTTATCCTAGTCTTACACTCCACTGACTGTGCTCATTTGCTATGTAGACTTGGGATTCACTATCCTTACCCTCATTTGCATAGGATTGCCTACTAATGCTTGGTTACATCTCTTAGACTGGGTTCCCTCCTTAGCAACCCCTACTCAGTAGCCATGTTGTCTTCAGCCTGCCATTGCCTTGCATTGTACATTACAAATTCACATAAAATCCACATTTGTGGATTTGTATTATTAGTTTTCTGGTTTTTAGAGCAAAGCCCTTTAGTGCAACGCTGCGCTACGCTTAAACATCGGAAATCGGACAAAAAAAATTTTTTTTTTTTCATTTTGCATCAGGAAACATTGCCAATGGCCATATATTTGGCCATTGGCATGCTTCCTCTACTGGATGCAACCTTTATTTTGAGCTGTCATGGCTCCATTTTGCTATTTGCAGAATGGTACTCAGTTGTCAACTGAGTACATTTCTGCAGATAACACTACTCTTACTCGGATAGGTTCGGGTTTCCTGAATCTAAAATCTACCTCATTTGCATGCCTTTCAGCTGCAATTGAGGTAATTTGCATGTCACGGCCCTGTCCGTGTAAGAGATGTGTTAGGAGCCCTCTTGCACACCCCTGCAGGCTGTTCCTGGATCGCTCGTCGAACATGATGGCTGCATGGAGTGTTACTCTACTCTTAGACTCAGTGCAAGCCATCATGAATCCAGCCCCTAATGTCTCACAATGTCCTTATTTACTTAACATGTTAACATTTTTATACTGTATACCTGTGGCCTGAGCTGAGCTGATAGACAGAAAGATAAAAATAAAAAAAATAAATCAAAGTGTACAACCCAGCATACAATCTGATCCACCAATAGGAAGCATCAAGTTTAAAGTGAAACATTATAATTATTGGGGCATATAAAACATCATGAATGCTTCCACAAGCAAACTATATTTGTCTAAAAAAAGTCAATATATAAATGAGAAACAGTCTAAAATTCAAGTAATCTGAATACCCTTTCCTGAAAAAAGCATGCAAACACTCACACACACACACACACACACACACACACACACACACACACACCCATGTACAATATTAGGAAAATCATCTGCTTCAAACTATATGCTTACATGGGAGTCTCAATAATTTGCCACATGACATCTCAGTTTTATGTATGTATTTATTTATGTGATCATTCACTTACTTATTAATTCTGTTTTCTGAGCAGAGCACTTATCCATGAAGACCATTTTCAGTCTCAGCTTAGAACAGTATAACAGACTAGAGAGAAATAACAGAAAATTAATTAGAGATGAACTTCATTGGTGAATACAAGTAGCTGCAGTTAAAATGCTACAGTAAGTGTACCCCAAAAGAGCTTAGGACAACATTTCAACATTTAACATAATAGCATTTCAGTATGGTATTAGGATGAATATCATGGCTAATAAATACTGAGTTAATGGGGGGGGGGGACATGGCCAAAATGGCAAACTGCTAACAGCACAAAGTCTTATCTCTGCTTTATTTTCTTTTTTCTGATAGGATTTTGTTATACAAATTTAAGAAAACCTTATTTATTTATTTATACATTTCACATCTTTTAAACAATCTTGGACAACTATTTGAAAGAAAAATCAGGTGTTTATGTTTTTTCTTTGATTTTTTTCCTATCAGAAATTTTATTGACTACTGTGACAGAATGAGCCAATCAAAAGTGAACTCTCAAAACAACTCAGTGAGACAAGAACTACAGTCTATAATGGGCAGTATCCAGGAGCTTTCTGTTCAATTTGATAAACTTGAGATAAAAATGCACAATATAAAAGAAGATTCCAAGAAATAAACATAAATATTAAAAGAGATCATAAAACAATAATCTGTTCAGATCTCAGCAATAGAGGACCCATTAAATGACCTGGATAGCAGAATGGCAGAGAGTGAGACTTAGGGAATTCCTGTTAAAACAAAATACCTTGCTTATGGAAAAACTAGAGGACCTAAAAAGTAGATCTAGAAGAAATAATATTAGGATATATGGAATCCCAGAAAAGGAAGGAGGCCATATGCTGCAGTTTGTAACTAACTAGATGCCTAAAATTCTAAATCTACCAGAAGCTCTCTCTTTTGGTATTGAGAGAGCCCATAGATCTCTTTCAACTTATTCTTTGAAGAAGAATCCTCCAGTCCTGAGATCTGTTATTGTAAAATTTCTCTCCAGCAAAGACAAGGACCTGGTACTGAAGACTGTTAGGCTAATTCTCTGATAAAAATACATAATAACACTATTAGGTTTGACAGTGATTATACTGCTTCTGTTATGACCAAAAGGAAAGCATGTATTCCATTCATAAAAGACTTACAGAAGCTAAACATGAAAGCTCAACTAATTTTCCAGCCACAATTAGGATATTTTACCAGAAGGTCAGAAAACTTTTCATTCTCTAAAAGATGCAGTGGAATTTTCTCAGAAAAAGAAACTTTTTGACTAACCAGAAAATATGGATTGGACTCTTGTCATTTAAAGATACAAGCAATAAGAAACATCTGGTCTTTGAAGAATAAAGACTGTAAAATAATTAAAGAAAAGTAATGTTGTTCTCATTTTCTATTTTGCCTTAATAGCTTTCTCACAGGTATTCAGTTTTATCATCTATTACAGTTCATCATCAAACACAAGGTAAAACAACAAACAAAAAACCACTTTTTATACTTTATCAAATACCTTTTCTATAGTATTTGAAATAAGGTGTGTGTGTGTATATATATATATATATATATATATATATATATATATATATATATATATATATATGGGTCTACTTCATTTCACTGAATCCCATTTCACTGAACTTTCACTTCACTGAAAGTTCATTATATATACATACATTATTATTGCTATTACTTATAAGTTCCTTTACTATTTTATTTTAATTCTCTCTAACATTATTTTCAAACATAGAGAGTAGTGTGTATGTGGGGGTGTATATTAACATGTTTATCTAATCCATTTAATCTGTATATACTTTCTATACATAATTTCAAGTAACCTGTTTTTTTTTATTTTTGATTATTCTATCTGGTGAATGTGGTTGTATGTGATATTATGTGTAGTGGGTGTTGCATTTACTGGTTTTAGCCACATGAAAATCAGTTATATACATTACTTCACTTTCTTTTAATAGGTGTAACTTGTGTAGTGTTTGTTCATTACCTGGGTTCTTATTCAAAGAATTACAGATTCTGTAGACTGTTTTTTAAAGTAAGTACTTCTTTTCAGTCCCTTTCCCCAACTATTGTTTGTTAAATTGCTTTAGAATGTTTTTTTTTTACATACCTCAAGCTGTTTTTCAATTTATAATAATCTAGATTTCATGTTCAAGCTGTCTGTGCAGCAGGAAATGTATTTTGAACTTTAACCCTCATTTATAGGAAGTGAACTTTTAGAATGTTAAAATGAGCAGCAGAAACACAAAAATGGAACATTTAAAATTAATTTAGTTAATTTTATAACATATCCATGTAGCATTTGTGCTCATTATCTTTTAAAAATGGAATAATGAAAAAATAAAAGGAAAGAAGAATGCAGTGGGAAGAAGAAAAAAAAAAGACATCTGCAGAGTTAGAAATACCTGAACTAATCTCTATTTAGTGACATCTTGTGGTCATCCTTATTATAGTTCAGTGAAAGTTGCATCTTTTATATAAGTACAGTATAAATATAATATACTCATGTAGCAGATCTACACAGCACAGAGGGATATGCCATTTACAGTATAGTGATGAAAATACTTGTTTAAAACAATATTACCAGTTTTAATGTGTCATGAAACAAGTTGGAAAAACTAATATAACTTTGATAATAATAAATTAGACAGTTGCTACTATGCAGAACACTTCTGATAAACAATCACCTATTACAGTAATGACATTTCCTCCACAGTTTCCCTAGTTCTGTAACGTGCTACCTATTATATTTTGCACACAAATATTTGCACATTGACTGGATTTTTGATTATTCAGTCTAAACATTTCAGGACTTGGAATTGTGAGTCCTGATGTTTTAAAAGGTTACTTTATTTAACTGATCCATTATTGTCACTGACATAATATATTGTTTCATATCAGCATCTCATTTATGCGAGTACAAACCATGAACCTCCTTGCTAGCTATGTCATATATTTCTGACACTTTCCATCTTTTGTTTTTTTCAAGGGCTATCTGTTATCTTCTACCTGGGCTCCCTCGGAATACAGATTCTTCACAAGAATGGATAGCTTCATTAAATAAGATCTAGTAAGTAAAATACCTGATGTGCTTCTTGCAACAGACAGTGGCAAACCTAAAGGTTTAATCTCATAAAAAATATAACAAACACATAGACCATGGGTAATCCACAGTTAATGGAAGACATGAGATATAACAGAAAGAGGTAGTTAAGCATGAAGACAGAATACTTACAAATGTATAGCATGAATAAAGCTGACATGTGACATACATAACATCTGGAACTGTATTAAAATATTATTATAGTGAGCTATTAATCATCTGAAAGTTGGTAAGATACAGATTAAGCATCTGTACATAAGTAAATGATGCTACATTGCAATTCAATATACATAAGGACATCCCCATGAAAAAAACACTCAAACTGAAATACTTATTTACAGAAACCACACTTGTCTATCCATAAGTAGGGGGTCTACAGCTATATTTACACATGGTATAACAAACTGCCTACAAAAATAAAATTTCCCCATAACCTTTTGTTATTACTTCAGTATACAGTTGTCCCAATGCTTTCCTTGAAATGCAATTGTGAAATCTGATACCTGAGCTATTTAATGTAACAAAACTGTAAGCTTAAAAAGAGGGAACATTTCATTACTAAAATGTAAATGAAAACAAGCATGTAGGAAGCTAGCATATCTTTTATGGGATAACATATAGTTCACACCTCTGCGCACTGGTTGCTATAAAATCGTTTTTTAAATAAAATAATTTTTACAGACAATTGATTGGAAACTGTTAACAGTGATTATAAACTTGCTCTGACAGAAATATATTTATTTGACTTTCATATAGATATTAATTTGTATATAACAGCATTTATATACAATACTGCATTTATACTTTAATATACACGGTTGTCTTCTGTGCTATATGGAACAGTTTGGATGAGAAGATACTTAAAACACCTCAACCTGCTCAACATCTCTTGACTTAATTTCTCAGAGTTAGTTTGCTAATTATTGGAAAATAATGTTAATGAGAAGGTTTAACTCTTCAAAATGTCCTGCATTTGTTAGTAAAATATGCAATTTTATTTTATGCTAAATTAACTTTTAAACCACTTCAAGCATTTTTCATCACCCATTGATATGATGAATACAAAAACTTGATCCTCACATTTAAGAATATGGCAATGAAAAATACAGTAAACAAATCTGTAAGTACATGATACTTAAAATATAATCATGAAAGAATGCTTCCTGTAAAGAAGTTAGATGTTTAAGTGTATATACAAGTACTAGAGGTATTGATAGCAACATACATACATTCATAATGCAAACATTCACTTAAAAATGCTCACTTATTTGTATATTTACTCTCATGCATAGACACATAGAACATGTTCACTCTCTTAACTGTTAATATTCATATGAAGCATCTACTCATAATTTACAAATGTATACACACAGTTATATGTATGCACATCCATATAAATATATTATACATATATAAGCACACACAATATACACAAATATGTAATCTTAAATTGTAGCACTTTTTAATTATACTTCCATTGTCTTACATTCCCCTTTTCACTCATGTTATTAAATGAGTTTTAAAAGTTTTATGATATGTGATCTTAATATGTATTGGTGTTATGATGTCTATAGGTTAATGTGTTATAGGTGTTGTCTATTTTATTTATTTTCTCCATATAAATGCTTAAATACTAGGCTATTATTAGTATTTTCTATAGTAGGAGTAATTAGAAGAAATGACTGTATAAAATGTCTTGATCAAATAGAGAAATTTGAAATGAATTATTTCTGGAATATTTTTGATGTATTCAGAAATATATAATATCGTTATTATTAACATTTCCACCTTTATATTTCTATGATCTTAAATAATAATATTTCTCAAATTAATACTTTATATTACAAAGACAGGCATCTGGAGCATTTCTCCCCAGGCCTCCGCTGGAAATTGGCTTCATTCCAAGTCAGACATTCTTGGTAAACAAAAGTTAAATGAATAAATAAATAAAAATATTATTTTTCCTTTTAACATTACTTGAGTGTGCTCTAAATAGTTATAATTAATAATATAATTTCAAATTAAGAAGTAGTAGCAACTGTTTAGCTTGGTGACATTAGGATGGGTTGGTTGATGTGCGATTTGTATGATTATATCATCAAATTAGGGAATTTCTGTTCTGTGATGGAAGGTGTGTATGTATATAAGTTTGAAACTTTGCTTTATTTTTTCTTCTTTTTGTATCTGTCCATACCAATTGTTAGCACTTAGTTATTATATTTTAAGCTAAATCATCTTAAATAAGTCAATTTACATGTTCTTGTGAATGTCAACATATAATTGTCTTTCATTAAACATCAATGGACTTAATAATCCATTGAAGAGGAGTAGAAATATTTAAAACTGCATAAAGCTCACTTAATTTTTTTACAAGAAATCCATTTATCTGAAGCAATAGATAAACTGATGTTAAAAGATTATTCAACTCTTGTGAGCTCTCATTTTCAATCAAAAAGGAGATGCAATCTCATCCTTTGGAGAAATTCATTACCTATGCCTAAAATATTAAATACCTATTCAGATAAAAATGACATGTTGAGTTTAACAGTTGGAGAAATTGACAAAAAAAAAATCTTATACTTTTGTGAATTCTTACTGGATACCTCGAACTGTAGCCCAAGTTTCTAAGAAATATTTAGATATTATAACCTTATATAGAAAAATGTGAATTGATTATTGCAGGAGATTTTAACTGTATTCTTTCTAGTAAAGACACAACTATTGATAAGGTTCCTAAGCTATCCTCAGTAGTTAAACAATTAGATTATTGTATCAATTCTCAAAATTTGAGAGATATCTATGATACTAAAACAACTAACTCCCTTAACATTACACATTATTCTTATGGATTTGGCACCCAGACAAACATTGATAGAGTTTTTATGTCTAGTAGTTTATTTATTAACATTAAATATGTATTGATAACTTCATGTCCTTTATCTGGCCACAATGCTATTGCATTTACATTAACATTAAAGCCAAATAATTTGATTTAATATCAGAGAATCCCTGCTTATATAGTAAAATTAAAAGACTTTAATGAATGGTGTCTAAAAGAAACAGATTAATATATCGAAATTAATAATAATGGAGATGGTTCAGATGTAATTCTCTGGGATTTTTTAAAAGCTTATCTAGATCAAAGAATTAAAAATTTGTACATTTGTAAAAAAAAGAGTGGGATAAGTAGGTGATGTCTTTGCAGTCTAATATAGATACATTGAAATCCAGTTTAAAACCTTATGACAAATCGGCAAATACTGAGTTGAAAATATTAAATCATAAATAATGTTGATGTACTTCACCATATAATATCAATAAATATGGAAAAATTAAAATTACAAACTTGTCAATAAACCCAAAAAGCTTACACAGGTTGGCTGTTAGCTCTAAGAAAACAATAAATACCAATCATATTAAAGGAATAATTTACAAACCAGGAAATAAAAATAAAAACATGAATGTTTTAAAAGACATACTATAATGTTTTAGCAAATATTATAAAGAAATTAATAACAAAGAGACGGACTTAAAAATCAACAACATAACCAATGCCTTTTTGGAAGATAATATAAAGTTTAAATTAACCAAAGAACAAAGATCCACAATTGAAAAGTCATTCTCTTTTAAGGAGTTAAAAGATCAAATTAATAATTTTAAACCAAATAAAGCCTCTGGTCTTGATGGTATAATCCCAGAATGATGCACATTATTTCCAGAGAATGTTTTAAATATCCTATTAAATGTTTTTGAAGCAGTTAAACATATGTCCACTATCCCCTCCTGGAAATATTCCCTGATATCTCCTATCTTGACACCAAATGAAGATTGTCTTATTTTCTTCTTACTATCCTATTTCATTATTAAATATTGATCATAACATATTCATGTCTATATTTCTATTCTTGCAAAAATATCGAACCTTATTAAGCCAGGATTAATAAATAATGATCAGACTGTTTTTATACTACATAGAATGGTACAGAATAACATAATTATGCTTTATACTTTAAAAGATCTGGCTAATAAAAAATAACTAACTTTAATAAGTCTAGATATAAATGAGGTGCTTGATTCTATTTGTTCAAAGCACTTAAACAATATAAATGTTCCCTAGATTTTTTAAATCTTATAACTAATCTATATAGTAACTCATTCTTTTTTATTAAAATTGACTCTTTTCTTTCTAGCACTTTCAAAATATTAAAAGGTACAAAATATGGTTGTCCCTTGTCACCTCTATTTGCTCTAGCAATTGAACCTTTCACAAACTTTATTAGAGCTAATAGAAAATTCAGGGATTATCAACAGATGGAAGTTATTCTTGTAAAATTCAGTTATTTTCAGATGGCATTTTAATAACAAGTGGTGATGTTGGAGTGTCAATAGACAATTTAATTAAGCTTATTAATTACTTTGAAAAGCATCAGGTTTAATGTTTAACCCTAATAAAACTGAAGTTTTACTTATTAATAAAAATGTTATATTTATCTAAGAAACAATACAAATTTTATTTAGGAAAATTCTCAAATTAATTATTTTGGAATTATAATTAATTCTACTTTAAAAGACTCAATAGCAGTAAATTATAGTAATGTAATAGATACTGTTACTAAAATAATTATTAATTGGAAAATTGTTTACAGTAGAAGATAGACTTATTTTAATAAAAATGATGCTCCTACCAAAAATGCTTTCTAGCTACAATCACTAATTCTTCTCCCTCCTACAAAAAAACTTTAAGAAATGAAATTCTACTCCCTTTAATTTTCTCTGGTTCCCCAATAAACCAAGAATATCCTTTGATTGGCATGTTGAAAGTTGGCAAGAAGGTGGATTAAGTTTTACAAATGTTGAATTATATGCCAAATCCATAATTCTCAATTTAATATGTCTATGGTTAAACTCCTCTTACCAATCCACTTGGAAATCCATTCATGAAATATTAATAAATAATAACAGCTGTGTTGTAGTATCTTTCTCTAAATTTGAAATTGATAAATTTAACTGGATCTTGAAAGACTTCTGTTTAATTGAAAATAAAAAAGTACTATTCCTCTCCCTTCACTAATTACATCCTAATGAATTTTAAAAGATTAATGAATTCTAATGTTATAGTTAAAGATTTATTGTTCTTATTGTTCCCTATATCAAATGCTGCAGTTTGTTTGGGAACTCTTAATAGAAAGAAAATACTAAATCTTAGAGATGCAAATTTAATCTTTTGCCATTGATTCATAATCAGAAACAAATCACATAATACAGAGTATCTTCTTGCAAGGCATTGTTTAGAAAATACTAATTGGTTAACCATACACTCTTGTAAAAATGTTAGTGTTAAAATCAAAATCTCCATTGATTTTTAACTAAAACAACTTTCAAAGATACTTGAGTTTTTTTTTTTTTTTAGAATCAATAGTAACTCAAATAAGAATAAATGACACATATATATATATATATATATATATATATATATATATATATATATATATATATATATATATATAGGAGCCATTTATAATCTCGAAATACTGAAATGTCAAATTTCAGTATCTCAAGACTATAAACCCGAATGTTTAAAATTGCAAAAGTTAATAATCGCAAATTTGAATACCCTGAATTCACAGTTATGGCCTTACGCTACGTGATGTCTGGGTTTGTGTGCTTATGGTGTGCACTGCCATGTGAGGATCTAGGTGTTTTGTCAGGTAAGTGGTTGTTTTGTAAGGGAATTGAGTGGGGGTTAGAGTGTGTTTCACTGTGCTGACATGTTTGATGTGTGTGTGAGGGACTGAAGAATGTGGGTGTGTGAGTTTGCTTTTGTTTCCTGTTTGCACAATCTCAGAGTTAGTATATATAAGTAGGGGGTGTGGGGGGCACAGTCCCCCACATGGGGGGTGCAGGGGGGCTTGCACCCCTGCTTATGTGTGTATGAGTTGTGTATGTGTGTAGTTTTTGTTTGTTTATGTAGTGATGTGAGTGTTATGGTGTATGTATGGTGTAGTGTATGTGGTTTGTTCAGTGTTTTGAATTTCGTGGTTTTGGGCTTGGGGTTTTGTAGTTTCGGTGTTTTGTGGATTTGGTTTCATAGTTTTGAGATACTGAAATTCAATGTTTCAGTATTTTGAGATTATGAAGTGAATATATATATATATATATATATATATATATATATATATATATATATATATTTAATTTATAAAATAACATGAGAAGAGTTTAGTTCCACAGATTCATTATTTTGGAATTACTCAACTAAGATTAATGAGATGGCCTTTTCTGATGATGACTCTGCAGAAAAGTCTACTTCTTCTCTTTGTTGAAAAAATATATACATGGAGATTTCTTCACAGAACTTTTTTTTAACTCCACATAAAGTGCCTTTAATATATAACTATGGGAAAATGAATTGTTGGAGGTGTAATGAAATCTCTAACACAGATTAGTTTCATATGTATTAAATTTAGAATTTTGCCCAAGCTTTGCGAACAGATAATTGCATCATTTCTAACTCCTTGAACTTATTTAATGATACAGTTCTGGGTTCCATTCCTAGGTTGCAGGTGCCTTTCCTTTCATCCATTTTAGCTATACCAAGAAAAATAGTCACAATGTTTATTCACTGAATTCATTAATTTAGCAAAAGATTTCTGTAAAAAAATGTCAACTACCAAAATATGAACTTCGAATATTACTCACCCTTTTAGATTTTGGTCAAACTTAGTGATTTACTTAATACATTTTAAAATGATTTAGTTTTCTTTGTTTGATTTTATTGTGGACATCTGTAAATAGTTATGTTTTTGTTCGATTTATCTTTAAATAATTTTGTGCAATCTTTGTTTTAAAATTAATAAAAATGTGTTCAAAATGGAGTTGTTCATAGAATGCATGCTGTAGAGTTAATGTTGTTTATCAGATTTACTTTAGATTTTAAGTCTAATATTTATTTACATTAAAACAATGATATCTAAGGTTTATACATTTTAAAGTTGGACATTAGCCTTGGTTTGTAACTCTTCAACGTGTCTGATCAAGTTATAATTTGGAAATGAACCAACTCATTCAGCATAATGTACAATCATTAAATGAAGTGATTTCCTACTGAAAACATTTACTAGGATTTTCAACATCAGTGAGTTTAACCTTGTCTGATAGAACCTTGTCCAGTCTGCACTATACAAGTTATGGGAAAATGGGATCTGCACATTTAATGTTGCTTTTTTTTTATTCATTCATTAGCTGGGTAAACCAACCAAGGGAAAACCGTTTTCAAGGATGATCCAGCAGAACTGAATAAGTTACTTGCTTGGAGTCAAATATTTTGTATATTGAAGTTATAGAAATCAAACCATGGACTACATGATGAATCAATTTATAGCTTGCAACCTTAATTCTCTTCTCTAAATGTTCATTTAACTATTTAATTAACCAAGAAATATTCCATGTATATTATACAAAACAAAATGACATATATAGATAGTATAGCCATGGCAGTGCAAGCAGAAATATATTAATCTTATTGCAAATCAGCACAATCAGTCAGTCAGTCAATGAACAAATATATTCAGTTATATTCAAGTGAAATGAATTAGAACAGACTAAGATTCCTTGTAAATTGTGTAACAACTGGCATGCAGTATAGTAACACAGCTGTGACAATAATAGTTGTATACCATGACTTAATTACTTCTAGGGAGAAAGCTAGGATTATATAAATCATCTCAGTAGTATTTCTACAGTAAAGGGGTTTGTGTTGCCCATTGATGGGTTAGAGTTAGAATGAAAATTTTGCAATATTCTGTGTATATATGAAGATGAAGATTATGAAGATGTGATGAAGACTGCAATGATGGCAATGATGCTAGCAAAGAAATCTTATTTTATTCTAATGTTCTTTTACTTGTATAACTGCATTTATTTGCTTATTTACATTTTGCTTGGCTATCTAACTGTGCTGCATTTGTACAGTGAAATCTGCTACTGACAGCAGAAAACAACTACCTACTACAAACTGACAAACTGTTTATTGCTAATAATAATATCATTAGAATTGTAGGTCCTGTGACATGAAATTAGGAAGCAACTGGACAGCTGCTCAACCGGCAGTAAATACAAACACAAGTTTGCTATGCTTAATAATCATAGTTCCACTGAGGAAACTAAACTAAAATCTGTTGTTCATTTTATAATTAAAAAGCCCACCTTACATAATGAGAGCATAGTTATAGCAAAAAGAAGTGATAACAGAAATAGAAATGATCCTCAAGGGTACTGCACAGTCATTCACCTCTTTTAAGGGTACTTATCCGAAAGTGAGCAGCTAAACAGAAACTTCTCTGAAGGTTCCCTACAAGCTGTTGGCAATCGGTCAGTCACCCGGCACATTAAAATTGTGGAATTGTAAACAACTTAGACAGTTCTTACTGTTTTAATCAAAACCTGCTAAATACAACATGCATATATTGTTACGTTTGAAACTGCAAACTGAAGATCTGCCAAGAATGACTGTTTTTACCAGGTATGAATCAGAAAAAATGTATCAAAGTAGTACAGACATTCTTTCAAACTAGTTTGCAGAAGTCAACACTGGTTTTGCCTTAATTGGATTTCTACTCTGTTTATCCATGTAAAATTAGGAGTGGCATAACTTTAATATAATTTATATATATTTTAAGCCAAACACTGAAGTTGCTCAATTTAACATGTTCAGTAAGAGTGTGACAATTGCCTTACAAAACAATGATGTTGTATTTGTTTTAAGAAATCAATTTGCAGAACTAAGATATGAAAACAGTTCAAATTGGGCAGAAACACAGATATATCATGAAAAACACAAGCCTGAAATATATAGCCAAGGATAGATCATTTGTTTTTCTTCTCATGTAAGCACATCCATCAACAGTCTGCATGTACACTGCATTTGATTACATCTGCAACCAATTACTAGGGCAGTGTAATGAATGGATTCTCAGTGACAGTCAAGAGCTTCAGATGGAGGAGTGCAATTCAGTTTTAAGTTGAAGATTAAGCAAATATATCGTTGTGTGCAGCAGCAGTG
>NC_056735.1:1545424782-1545446174 GCF_019279795.1 Protopterus annectens
TTACCACATGCCAATGAGCACATATACTTCCCCTGAATGCAGGAGGAGTTGGCCAGCAATATGCGTCTCTTCCACCATGTGGCAGATTACCCGGAGGTACTGGGTGCAATAGACTGCACGCACATACACATCAGGTCACCACCTGGTGAGCAGGGTAGGTGCTACATAAACCGCAAGGGATAGCACTCCATCAACTGCCAGGTTGTGTGCAATTCCCAGTGCATTATCACGGATGTGTGTGCTGGCAGACCTGGAAGCTATCACGACTCCCACATCTGGCATGCCTCACAGCTGTATCAGGTATTTGACAGGAGGGACATCCCATATGGCCACCTGGTGGGGGATGCTGACTATGCACTGGAACTGTGGATGATGACTCCCTTCAGAAATGAAAAACAAAAGATAAGTGATGCTCCACACTGTAAAACTTGACTAAACAATTTATTTAAGACTATGATAGCGACAAAACAACAAACAGAAATACAGAGGACAAGCGCTTTCAGCTACTAAAGCCTTCTTCAGATCCACATTCAAAAACCACTTCAAAATAATATAAAGCTTCTATCAGCCAATGACAAATAATATGTAAATATCATGTTTTAGCCTAACCAATAAAGGTGCTTTTATAAGCAACTTTATCATCCAATGTACTTGATTATTCTAATGAACTTTACCTAACCAATGAAGGTAAAGATGTAAATCAGACTTCACTTTCCTAAATATCATTGGCTTAAGCTAGCCAATAGAAGTAAAAATGTAAATCAAACTTCTCTTCTGTATGGATCGATAGTTCACATCACATTTATATAAGAAACTACTTGCCAATATCATTTTCTAATATTTTGGTAGTTAAAATACCTATAATATTCAAAATTCACTTAATAAAAATGCACCCTTAAAAGCATATATTAAAACATAAGCAAGCCTTACATTTGCTAAAATCTAAATACTTAAAATTAATGCAGTGGCTGGGAATCGAACCATAACCTCCCATGTGGTAGGTGAAAAATCTACCACTGAACCATTTTGAATTATATAAATAAATAAATAATTTTAAACAAATTAAATGAAAGAGCACTGGTATAAAATAATCTTATACACATTTAATAAAGCAGTCTCTAGCTTAAATGCTTAAAATGAATACAATGACTGGGAATCAAAACCGGATCTCCCGCATGGCAGGCAAAAATTCTACCCCTAAGATACTTTGAATATTGCAAAGCAAAAAATAGTTTCAGGCAAATTAAATGAAAACGCTCTAATATAGAATAATCTTAGATCACTTAATAAAAATATAGCACATAATAGAGCAATATCAGGCTTAGCAATTATTAAAAACTAAATACTTAAGACATAAGAGCTCCTTGATGAAAAAAAACTGACAAAACCAATAGAGGCATAAAGGTGGCTTCTTGTGAATTATTTCAGTATCTGATAAAAGCATAAGTCCTAATCTTCATTCTAAAGTCAAAGCCTATATTTAGTTCCCATTTCATAGTTCATCCATAGACACTAAAACATGATAATAATATAATGGAAGATATAATGAGCAGAATATAAACTATGTAACTAAAAAATTTATAAACCATATTTATACTAGCTGGGCTAAGAGGTAAACTGAACAATTTTTCTATTCTTTAAAAATGGCTTGATCGGTACACTTCCATTCAATCCTGGAGGGTGGTCGGCCCGCAGTCTCATAATCCACTTGGATTCTTCACGTTCAATCAGATTAACTAAATCACCTTCTCTTTCATTAGGTTTTAGCTGGGATATAATCATGAAAAGAAAATTATGACCTTCATTCCTTTTTATATGGGCAAATAGTGCATTGGTTTCTTTCTTGGTCCTTATATCTGATAGATGTTTGGAAATTCTTTCTTTCATTTTCGTGTTGGTTTTGCCTACATAAAAAGCAGTACAAACTGTACAGGTAGCTATATAAATCACATTTCTACTATCACAGTTAGCATTACCAGAAAAATAAAATACATTCCCTGTATTGGGGTGTGTAAATGATTTAGTGCAATTCATTACACAGCAAGTTTCGCAAAACCCACATTTTTTGGTTCCTATGGAACTCTCTTTTTTCATCTTTCTACCAGGATACCTTCATTATAGCATAGTAGTCTTTTCAAATTTTTCTTATTTTTGAATTGGAAGGTTGGACATGACCCTACTATACCTTTTATCTTGGTATCAGCAGTCAGAACCGGCCAGTACTTCTTAATCACTTGGCATATGGTGTTATGATCAGAACCAAAAGTCAAGCCAATTCTCATATAATTCATATTTTTTATATTGGCAGGATAGATATCCTTTCCTGCCTTTCTAGTTGAATACAAAGGTCTTCCTTTATTATGTCTCAAACCAATGGCTTCTGCTGCATTTGAATTAACCCTCTTACTTGGATATCCTCTCTGTTCAAAATTCATCAATAAGCTATTTCTTTCATCAATAAACTCTTTTTCATCAGTACAGAGTTTAGAAATCCTAATAGTCTGATTTTCCACAATGTTATTAAAAACATGTCGAGGGTGCATGCTGGTATAATGTAACATGTGGTTCCGCCACATTTGTTTGCGAAAAAGGCTGGTAGAGATACCTTCCTTCTGATCTAGTCGTATACTGACATCCAAGAAATCCATTTTAACTTAAGAACTCCTACATTCAAACTTTAAAAAATCAGTAGTCTCTGTCAGATAACAAACAAAACTATCTAATTGTTTTCCATCACCTCTCCAAACAATAAAAATATAGTCAACAAAATGATTATATAGAATAATATGTTGACTCCATTGATTGTTTGGATCTCTCACCCATTCCCTCTCCCATTGTGCTAGGACCAGATTCGCATAACTATTGGCACAGGGGGTGCCCATGGCTACCCCCCAGTTTTGCCAATAGTACCTTCCTTCATATGTAAAGATGTTATTGTTGAGAATTAGATCAAGAAGAACACAAATTAGCCTAGTGTTAATCTTTTCTTCAATAAGAAAACTCCTGATGGCTTCCACCCCATAGTCATTGGGTATAGATGTAAAAAGGATATTGACATCCAAAGTGACCAATAATATAGACTCAAAGTCATTTACATTATGCATGGTTTCATACAGTTGATGCAAAAAGTCTCCTTTATTCTTAATAACTGTATGGGCTCTGGGAATCAACTTCTTGAGTTCTTTTTCAACAAACATCGAAATAGGCTCAGTCAGCCATCCTCTGCCTGCTACAATGGGATGTAACGGAGGTGATGTTAAAGTCTTATTATCTTTGGTAGGCCGTTAATTGAAGGTATGGTAGGATGTTCAACCTCAAAAAGCTCATAAAGTTCTTTATCAATAATTCTGTTCATCAGAAGATCATACAAATCATTCCTTACTCTTTGCTTCATCAAATTCAGTTTGTTTTTACTAATGTCACAATAAGTCTTTTCATCATTCAACATTTCCTTCATTGAGAGAGAATAGGCTTCAGTATCCATTACTATCACTGCACCTCCTTTGTCTGCAGGTTTAATAACTATATCATTTCTCTCCTTTAATTCTTTCAATGCTTGACTTTCATCCTTAGTTAAGTTATAGAACTGTTTGTTCTTATGCATCCGGCTTATTTCAGCCACTTCTTCCTCAACAACTTGTATAAATGACTCAACCACTGGTAGATTAATGGGAACAAAGGTAATAGGTTTCCTTAGGATGGTTTCATTGCCATCCTGTTTAATTTTATTATCATTCCCAAAGATATATTTCAAAGTCAGATTCCTGCCAAATAACTTAATGTCTAAAAGAAACTCATCAAACGATGAGTTCTTGCCTACCATGCGGGAGATCTGGGTTTGATTCCTGGTCATTGCATTAATTTTAAGCATTTAAGCTAGAGAGTGCTTTATCAAATGTGTGTAAGATTATTTTATACCAGTGCTCTTTCATTTAATTTGTTTGAAATTATTTATTTATTTATATAATTCAAAATGGTTCAGTGGTAGAATTTTCGCCTCTCACGTGGGAGGTTTGGGTTTGATTCCTAACCAATGCATTCATTTTAAGTATTTAGATTTTAGCAAATGTAAGGCTTGCTTATGTTTTAATATATGCTTTTAAGGGTGCATTTTTATTAAGTGAATTTTGCATATGATAGGTATTTTAACTACCAAAGTATTAGAAAATGATATTGGCAAGTAGTTTCTTATATAAATGTGATGTGAACTATCGATCCATACAGAAGAGAAGTTTGATTTACATTTTTACTTCTATTTGGCTAGCTTAAGCCAATTTTATTTAGGAAAGTGAAGTCTGATTTACATCTTTACCTTCATTGGTTAGGTAAAGTTCATTAGAATAATCAAGTACATTGGATTATAAAGTTGCTTGTATAAGCACCTTTATTGGTTAGGCTAAAACATGATATGTACATATTATTTGTCATTGGCTGATAGAAGCTTTATATTATGTTGAAGTGGTTTTTGAATGTGGATCAGAAGAAGGCTTTAGTAGCTGAAAGTGCTTGTCCTCTGTATTTCTGTTTGTTGTTTTGTCGCTATCATAGTCTTATGTAAATTGTTTAGTCAAGTTTTACGGTGTGGAGCATTGCTTATCTATTGTTTTTAGTTGTATTTTGCTGAGCGAGCTAAATTGGAGCATCCTTCTACTGTTTTTTTGGTTTTCCCTTCAGAAATGCACACACACCCATGCAAGAATGCCATAATGAGGCATGCAAAGAAACCAGAATCATCACAAAGTGTGTGTTTGGGAGGCTGAAATCATGGTTCCATTGCTTGGACATATCTGGTGGAGCCTTGCAGTACTCTCCAGGCATGTGTGCCCACATCTTCATAGTATGTGCCATGCTACACAATATGATCCTGCGGAAACAGCTGCAGCAGGAACAGAATGGTGAAGGCTGTCACAGCCCACCACCATTGCCAAGGGCCCCACAGGCACAGAGGGACTCAGACCATGAACACCCTGTGCCAGCCCCAGTAGGCAGATGGAGGTGTGCCCAGTATGCCCATGCCTTGGCAAAGAGGGAACGTAAAGCACATACACTGACAGTGTAGGCACCTATGGACTGACATCCTTCTCCACCTGAACACACAGTAAACATGGATAGCACACACACATGACCACCTGTAAATTATCATGTATAGGTGGTCTACTGTGTGCATCCTACATAGGCTGCCCTCAACTATTGTACACACAACTGCCATTGGCACAAGGTAAGTCAACACCTGAACAGTAAATTAAGCTATCAGCATGTGTTGATACTGTATGTATAGGTTCATAGGTACATAGGTAGGTACATGCCTAACTGCCCGAGGCCATTCATAAGCCTAGCCAAAATGTGTCTGCTGTCGCCACCCCATTGATTAACTAACTGTCTCTCTGTGGAGCAGTACCAATTGCGGGATCCCTGGGGTGTATCAACTGTTCCCCACCCTCTCTGCAAGGATTCCCTGGAGTGTTAGTGCGGGGCTCCGTATATTGTAATCAGAGATGTAGTTCCAAATCATGGGGAGTACCCGTGACAGGTATCTGTCACTCCAGCATCTTCCGGTTATGGTCGTGGCAAGGTGTAGCTCATTACAGTGTGTGGCTCACTGTGACATGGATTCCCATAGGTGGGGCATATCCATTAAGCCTGACTTGGACAGGGCTTTGTTGGCCAGCAAATATCATCTCTGACTAAATGAGATGCCACTGAGTAATGCAAGAGTTTATGCAGTCTGGCAGCATAGGACACATGTCTGAAGGCATTATCCCTCTTGGCAATGTACGTTAGTTGCCCTTCCAGCTGTTGGATATGTCTTCTGAAGTACATCCAAAATGAGTTATCATACTCGATGATGGGATTGATGAGTGATGAGTAAAGGGGCACAATAATCTCAGTCTGTTTAGATGCGAACCCTGAAATAATCAGAAGGCCTACATAGATGGATGTCCTAACTACTTTGCAGATATGATTGTCAAAGGAGAGATCACTATATAATGTAGTCCCCACATTCCCATTACATCATCTGAATTATAGTGTCTGCCACTCATGTGTTAATATGTGTGTGAAGTTTCCCAAAATGGAATGACCATGCAGTATGTGGCCTTTAGCTGGAGGCCATGACTCTAACACCTTGTGTTGGCCTATGTGAGGCCTCTTGAAGGATGTCAGTAAAAGCTGGACTGTCAGTTATGGCTCCCAGTCTGCAGTAATCATCAAACACGGTCTGCTGTAGTCCACCTGTGTTAGCCCGTATCGCTGAGAAGTATATGGCAAACAGTAGGGGTCCCAAGACTGAGTCTTGTGGGACACCAGTTGTAACTGGTCAAGAGTTGGACCTGGATGCTGCTAGGCTTACCATGTGGGTTCTGTGTGTAAGCCTGTTGGTAAACCAACCTGTGATGTATGGGTGTATGTACTGGCTGGTGAGTGTAGAAATAATACCTATGTGGGGAATGGTGTCAAAACCCTTGGCGAGGTCCAGGTAGTATGTGTAAACTACCACACCCCACACCTAAAGTCTAGGTGACTGTAAGATGTGAAACAGGTTCAGTAGGCATGATCTGCACTCAATCAAGCTGACCTTGGTTGGGTCAAGTGCCTGGAGGTTACCATTGTCTATGTTAATGAGTGCCATGAGGATGCATTCCATAGCCATGCAGATCAGGCTACTCAGGCATATGGGGTGGTAGTTAGCATGGTCAGTTGTGTCATCACCTTGGTGGAGTGGAATAGCTGTTGCCATACGCCATTGAATGGCCATGTGTAGAGGCTGATGTTGAATTGCTATATTAGGTGGGGGGGGTCACTTTGTCTTGTAGTGTCTGCAAGATGCAGTCTGGGACACCATCTGCCTCCATTGATGCCCTATCTTGCTGTTTGAAAAGGCCATTACCACCTGTATGTCTCAGATGTCTGGGATACTGTACATTTTGGGTATTGTTGTGGACCCTGTAGGGGGAGAAGCTTGCTCCGAAGCTATCATCAAGTGTGTTGGTGATATCAGTAAGGTCAGTATATTCAGTGCAATATTGCACCAGCACAGTGCAAATCTGTGTGTTACTGCTTAGATCCTTGACATAGCCAAAGAAGCCTTTGTGGTCATATTTTGAATCCATGCCTATTTACCTGTGGATGTCAGCCTTGGATGATTACATGAGTAACATAAGTATCTTGCTAATACTGGTCACGGATGTCTGCATGTCTTGGGATTTGCTGTTGTTCTGGAGCACTGTCCTACTTCTGTTGTATAGCCTGTATAAGGCAGGGGTTCAGCAGACTGGTGTCCTTTTGTAGGAGTAGTGAGTCCTGGTTTACCATTGATGGCATGACCCATACATCTTTGTAGTCGCTTATAGAGTACATTTGTAATTCTGTCCGTATCTTGAGCAGTGTCATCCCTGAGCGTGGGGGCTGTGAACCCTCCCACCTCTGTCATTAGTACTGTGAATTTAGCTGTAAGAAAGGTATTCACTGTGTGTTCCTTGTGTGGGGGAGATGGTTGGGAGAGGAAATCATCAGTGAATAGTTCATGGTCAGATCTAAACAGTGACCGATTTACCTCTGCTGTAGTGCACCTGTTGCACATGTTAGTGATTACCACTTCTAGTATGTTTTCACTTCTCATTAGTCCATCTACCAACTGATACAGGCCATATGAGGTGATAAATCCCAGGAAGTGCTGGGCCTGGAAGTGAATACTCGAGTAGGTTATCCAGTTAAGTGTAGGGTAGCCAACATTGACCAATAACAGGGTGTCTGGTAGGACTGTCATGTTTACCACTGTATCCAGATAGTTGTAGTGATGCTCCTGGGTCATGGAGGGTTATCTGTAGCAGCTCACAGTTTTTCTTGCAGTCATGGCTGATGTTAGCTGATGATACACATGGATGATCACAGAGGTATCATGCTGCCCCACTAACTTGGAGGTGTAGGTATCCCCGATGAATATGGATACACCCCCTCCATGTCTGTGCCAGTCCATGTTCAGTGGCTGAAATGTGTGTTATGGGTTGTAGTCTGGTAGTGCCGGTGTGCTCACAGGAGCCTTATACAGGTCCCAGTCACATAACAGATGTAGATGTTGTCCATACTGAGGGGTGCTGTGAGTGTGTACATGTTGTCAGTACTACCCCTGGTGTTGAGTAGCCTAACCCTCATTGATTCCACTACTGTGCAGTTCATGGAGGTGAGATTCACCACTGAGACCTGCCTAACAATGGCACCATGGGGGCACCAATAGCCTTGCCCAGCATTCCAAAGCCTTAGGCTGACACATGCAAGTTGGCATGGCATTGTTGCAGGCATGTTTCCCCTCTGTGCTTGCGTCCCATCTTTCCTGTAGGTAACCTACTGGTAAGTAATACAAAGCCTGAAACTTATACAAGTCCACTAGCTTCCAAAATAGACTTTTGGAGTGATTATGTATCAGCAGTCTGTATGCTATTGCTGTACTTAACTGTTGCCTGACTACATGGTGATTTTACACTGTAAATTGTGATCAGAAAACTCTGTATAATCACATATGGTGTTGGAGATGGCCTGCACTGTAGCGGTTCACAGATAGGTAGTAGGCTATCTACCCAAGGGCATTTAGAAGCATAGCTACAGGATGGTGGCTTTATCTGCACCATTGATGAAGTAACTGAGCCTCTGTCAAGTATAGCCAATGAAGTGATTCCAGGCAGAGCTGCTGGAAGCTGTTGAAGACTGGGGTGCTGTAGGGTGATAGGGGCACATAGTGATCTCAAAAGGGCATGTTAACATGACAACCCATCAGCATTCAATTTCCCCAACAGGTCTTGCAGCTGTAAAACTGGAGAGGCTCCTGCACACCCTAGCTGTATGTGTCTGGGACACATGATCCCAGTGGTGTATATACTGTTGCCCAGTCACACATCAAGGTTTCCCTTGAAGTGTGTCAGTGAGTGGCTATGCTAAATGTAGTTAGGATGTTAATGTATCGTCTCTCAATTCTTGTGTTATGTCGGTATTTTGAGAAGCTCACTGGGTGTGGGTGGCTCCGCCTGTTGTGTAACCAAGCTTAACACATAGGATTCATGGACATAGGAAATAGGCAGAAGGAACGTTAATGTCAATAGTGTAATGGCTACAGCATTTGCATAATATCTGTGCAGTTGTGGTTCAAATCCCAATAAAGTCAGAGATGTTTTACATGTTACATAGTATACTTTAACCACAGCTTGCATATATAGGTAGCATTCCACAGAGTAATAAACATTTGGAACACACATAAACCGATGTGTGCTGGAGAGTACAGTTAACAGACAATGTAATGTTATGTAAGCACATAGTGAGATGTTACGTCACTGAAATGTATATATTCTGAGTAGTTAGCAGAAGTGGCCATATTTGCATGCATAGGTTGTAGGATGTAAAGTTTGTTTAACTGTGTACAACCCCTGGTATAATGTCACACAAACACCTTTAAACCTGCTTAAATTAGCCTTATTCTGTAGTAAAACATGTCTAATACATCGCAGGTGTTGAATCCTGGACCATGCACACCATAGTCATGGGACCTAACACTAAGCCATCTAATCTGTATACATGGTAAGTGGTCATTAGACTACACCTTATACTACAGGCATTTCACAGTACAGACCACAAATGGGACAGTCAATTTGTGTACATATGTACAGTACATTGTAATGTACTGTAATGTGTGAATCAACATATACAAGTCTACATATGTATGTGTTACAAATTAATACTAAATACATCTATGTATCTATATCTATCTATATATATATATATATATATATATATATATATATATATATATATATATATATGTATATATAGACATGTCACTGATGTGTGCACATATATATATATATATATATATATATATATATATATATATATATATAGATATATAAACATCTATGAACACACTTTGTGACAGAAACATTCCAAATGGATAGAAGTGTATGCAAAACAAATGTAGCTCTAGTATTATAACTATTAATATAAACCTAATTCGCCATAGAAGCAATGGTTGCTGTGTATGTGGAGATTGGTCTGGGGCAGGACCGCTGGCAAATGGAATATGCATCAAGGAGGGCCTGTGTCGGAAGTTCATTACGTGAACTGGAGGGGTACACATGGAGTATGGGCACAATGTAAAAAGGACACAAAACAAGAACCATTCTCATCCATAATACACCCTTGTTAGGTCACATTGCAACACTGACTTCAACAAACATATGAACATTAGCAGGTATCATACATATGTACACCAACTGAATTACACATGTATTTGCAGTAGTGAGGAACGGCTGTAGTACACTGTACATACTAAACACCATAAATGTTGTACATATAATAGATGCCTCAGTGGTAAAGCCAGTGACTGTGGTGTTTATGGTCCCAGTTTCAAGACCTGCAAGGGCTGTCATGTCATTTTGAGGTCCGGAATAAGGGATGTTGGATGCAGGCTATTAAAGAACTTTTATGCTAGCGAGTTATTGCGCCGGTAAGTGGCGCTTAAAGATGACTACACGGATAAGCACCGCACAGGTTTAACCTTTGCAGAACATCGCTCAGATCACGGGCAAAGCCACCCACAACCACTGAAATATGCATTAATCACCCTTCCACTACCTGCTCTGAGAGGTAAAACGACCACTGCCAGGATTAGAACACACAACCATGTACACAATCTTCAGAATAACCTACCACTAAGCTACCTGAGATGTACCAATAACGGTTGTGTATTCTGACAGGTTACAACACAAAAGGGAGGATTGTGTGGAAATAGGACAAACCACCATGTACCCAATGAAAGGTGTATGCTCTCTCTCTCTCTCTCTCTATATATATATATATATATATATATATATATATATATATATATATATATATATATATATATATATACATATATATATATATATATATATATATATATATATATATATACATACATATATATATATATATATAGAGAGAGAGAGAAGTCGATACATAGGGATATACATATATATGTAGATATATAGATAGGTTAACAACATCTACACAACCATGGAGGCACATATAAATGGGATACCTACCAAATACCGAATGCTTGACATACCGACGCACATAGGCAAGAGGCTTAAAAACCAAAAGACCACAGTACCGAAACACCAGAAGTGCGAGTTTCAAAATCTCGATGTTAAGGGACATTTAGTTAGTGCTTCTGGTGTTGCGCTTCAGGTAGATTACTGTGTGTAAGTGTGTTTCTGAGGGCTGTATTGTGTGTAAGTGTGTGTTCTGAGTGTGGTGTGTGTTTCTGGGTGACTGTAATGTGTGGGTGCGGGCTTGCTTTGTGTGTTTGTTTGTGCAATCTCGGAGGTAATCACAGATGCCCACATGTTGGGTGTAGGGGTGCTTGCCCACCTGCTCATATGTAGTATAGGATGGTTTGTTTGGATGTGGTGGGTAGCAGTGTGTCTGTGTGTGCATGTTCTGTGCTTGTGTTACTTTTGCGAGTTTGACTGTCGCGAGTTTGAGTGTTCGGTAATGTGGGGTTTGGGAGTCTGCGCCCAGTACTGTGGGCATCAGAATTGTGTACGTTCGGGATTCCGTAGGTATCCCGTTTACAGTGGTTGAAGTGTTCATATATGAGTATAACATGGACCATAGCAATCACACATTCTGCCATGACCAAACTTTATGAACAAAGGATATGGAGAGTATATGTCTATACACTATTACAAATATGTGCTATGGACATGAGCCAAACATAGGGTTACCACCTGTCCCACTTTGTGCGGGACAGTCCCTCTTTGGGTGGTTGTGTCCTGACCACAAATATTAAAAATGGCAAATGTCCTGAGATTGTAGGACATAATTATGTCCCATATTTTATGTAATAGTTGCATAAAATAGTTATTTCTGTATCTAAAATACCTACATGTTACAAGAAACAGGATAAGCAACTAAACTGCTACAAGAATAAGCTTTTATTTAGGCAAAAAAGTAAAGTTATATCCTTTGTATTGACCGTGGGTTTTTGTCAGCCTGTAAAATCTGATGTGTGTCCCGAAAATGTCCCCCCATGGCCATTTGAAAAGGTGGCAACACTAGCCAAAAAGAGTCAGTCACCATCACAACTCCAATGACTGCAAGTACCTATGACAGAAATACACAGACAGCTTTCATGTAGCAATACTTTATTACATTTCGATGTATTGTCGAAAGGATTCAAGGACTAACATCACCTGCATGCTATACAGGAACCAATTAACAGTGCCTTAATAAATCAGCCTGCAATTACCATAGTATTCGTCCACTAAAGAATAGGTGTTCAAATAGGGAAGGAACCCTCACACACATATCGTATATGTATAAAAACAGTTCCTACACACCTGCATCTGCTATGTACACCCACCAACATCTCCCCCACACCCAAACCAATTGCAATACATACTGTAATAACATCAAAAATCATTCACTCATTGTGCGACATCAGCAGAAGCCTTAACATACCTTGTCAGAGACACATTAACATGGCCCTATGTGAGATAGTTGCTGTTATACAATGGAACAGCTGTTGATGTTACAGGGTTTGTTTGCACTAATTCTGTTTCAGAGGGTTGTGTGTACACCAGGAAGTGTTACCAATTACTGATTAACAGCACAGTATGATACACATGTACACTAAACCAAAGATGTCTGGTGAGCACACTGTAAACCACCTAACATTTTATGCATAGCCATGCAGCCTTGAGCTGCTCAAACATCCTTGCCAGACTGAAACATCTGCAGAAGTATCAGGTACAAACAAACCTTGCATAAGTAGCAATGTTCTGAAATATAACAGCTGTACTCACATGTAGAACAACATCTTCTAGCCATTACACACAATCCGCGGGACTCATGAAGCTAATATATCTCTGTGCGTCTCCATATAGCTGTTACAATACATCACAAGCAACACATCCAGGCCATCTTCCTCGAAAGTAAGGCAAAGGGACAATGCCCAAGTGGAGTACTCAATTATACAGCATTGTTGCCATGGTATTGGCTAATGGAGTAGCTGCACAGCTGATGTGCATGTAATTAACTACTTTGGAACACCAATTGGTGGTCAGGATAGCACATGTTATTGATATTTAACTATAGAAGGATGGCTTGTTACACATTCAAACCATCTGTATATACCAGCAGAACATTACAAAGAAGATTGAAACACAAACTGAAAAAGATTGAAATAACAGTCAATGACACCTCGGGTTACTAATAAGGTATGTAGAACACTCATTATGTCTGTGTATGTAGTACCCGTTCTGTAATAATTAAAGTGTACGCGATGCATATAGTGGAAACAGTTATCTTGTAGTGATGTATTGTTGAGCATAGTAATGTTTGTAGTATTTATGTGTGTACTGCTGTAGGTCACAAGGCAAACACCTCATGTACCACAAGGGATGCTATATAAGGGTTTTGAACCCAACAATTCCTCTCCAGCCGCTGTCAGTGGCAGGGTTGGTCCAACAAGTACGTGCTATAACAGGGGATAGTATATGTTGATATATTGTAACAGTAGGCATATGTATGGGTGTATTACTGAGAATAACATGTCGAATATGGGCCTTCTGTGCAATTATGATTTGCATTGTGGGATATTATGCCAATAACTGTGTAATGTACAGTATTGTAGGCAGATATGTATTACATTTTACATAGCATTACTGTTATGTTATGTTATGCAAACATTAGTTATGTCTATTGGCATTTACAATACAAAATAACAGGATACATATGACTTGTAGTCACCCGACAGTTTATCAGAATGATAGCAAAGTAAAATGGAAGAGCTAGTTAACTATCCATGCACATACGACATGTAATAGGTTCATAGGTTTATAGGTAGGTACTAGGCTGTCTCTGCCCAAGGGCATTTATAAGCCTAGCTAGAGTGTGTTGGCTTCCGCCACCCCATTAGGTTAGTTTCCTGTGCCATTGAACAGCAGAGCCATTAGTTTCCTGTGCTTCTGT
Organism: Protopterus annectens; assembly: GCF_019279795.1. Classification (NCBI taxonomy): domain Eukaryota; kingdom Metazoa; phylum Chordata; order Ceratodontiformes; family Protopteridae; genus Protopterus; species Protopterus annectens. The sequence continues at coordinate 1,545,438,781 of NC_056735.1, forward strand.
CCAGCAGAGCCACTGCAGTGATCCCCGGGGTACATGTCTGTCTCCCATCCACCCGTCAAGGTTCCTCTTGAAGAGTGCTAGTGAGGGGCCCTGCCTGATGTACATTGGAATCATGTACCAAAGCATGGAAAGTCTCCGGGTCAGGAATCTATCCCTCCAGCATGTCATAGTTATCATTGTGCTTAGATTTATATCCCTAGAGCATGTGACTTTTCTTTAGGTGGAGCATATCCAGCAGTACTGGTTTGGACATGGGCCTTGCATGTCAAGCAGAGATCACCTCTGAGTACGTGGTATGCAACTGAGTACAGCTGGAGTTTCTTTAGTTGGGCTGCATAGGTCATCTGTTTGAGGTCAGTAATCCTCTTGGTGTGGTACTGTTGTGGTCTTTCAAGCTGTTGCAGTTGTCTTGTAAGGTACATCCCAAATGGGGTGTTGTATTCTTTAATGGGTCTAATAAGTCATGAGTAGAGAGGCACAATGGCCTCCTTTGTTCTGGATGCGAACCCATTTGAGATTAGGGGGGCAACATAGAAGGATATTCTAACCACATTGGCAATATGGTTATCAAAGGAGAGATTGCTATCTACTTGGGTTCCCAGATCCCTTATTACCTTTTCTGTAAGTAGGGGACTACCACCTATGTGGTAGTCCATGGGTAATTAGTTTTATCCAAAGGGGATGACTATGCACTTTTTGGCATTCAGCTTGAGGCCATGATATTGACACCAGGTATCCATCTCAGTAAGACCCTTCTGGAGGGTGTCTGTATCAGCTGGGGAACCAATTATGGCCCCTAGTTTGCAGTTGTTTACAAACCTTTTCAGCCAAAGTCCTCCTGTGCTTGCCTGTACCTCAGAGAATTATATACCGAACATGAGGGGTCCTAGGACAGAGCCCTGGGGGACGCCACTTGTAAATGGTTTACAGTAGGACCTAGGGTAATCAACTCTCCCTGTGTGGGTTCTGTCCATGAGCCACTTTGCAAACCATCTCGTGACATAGGGGTTAATGTTCAGGTGGATGGGTATGTCGATAATACCAGAATGGGGAATGGTGTTGAAAGCCTTTGAGAGATCAAGGTAGGCTGTGTGGACCTTATTACCCTCATTTAATGCCTTGGTAACTGTCTCAAAAAAGTCCACCAGGTTTAGGAGGCATGGTCTGCCCTTAGCAAAGCCAAACTGGGTGGGGTCAAAGGCTTGGAGGTACCCAATGTCTCTGTGAATGAGATCCATGATGATGTGCTCCATAGCCTTGCAGATCAGGCTAGTCAGGCTTATAAGGCAATAGTTCCTGTGGTCTGTTGTGGCACCACCTTTGTGGAGTGGGATAACTGTTGCTGTGCACCATTCATGGGGCACAAAGCCTGATGCGAGGCTATTATTGAACATGGTGCTTACGTGGGGAGCCAGTTCATTCTGATGTTTGTGTAAAATGCAACCTGGGATGTTGTCCGGTCCCATGGATGCTGTGCTTTTGGCTTTAGAGAGTGCAGCTTTTACCTGCATAGTTGTGATTACAGGGACTCTGCATTCTTCCTGTATAGATATGGGCTCTTTAGGAGGTGAAAGGGGGATAAAGTTAGCACTAAACCTATCAGCCAGGATGTTGGCAATATCAGTTGGTTCTGTAATGTTCGTGCCTTTGTGCTGTAACTCAGAGCAGATCTGGGTGTTGCCATCAAGATCTTTGACATAGCTATAGAATGCTTTGTGTTTGTCCTTGGAATTAGTGGTAGTTTTGTTTTCGTAGCTAGCTTTGGAGGATCTTATAAAGGATCTCAGCTTCTTACTGAGGCTGACCAGGAAGCTCCTCCACTCATGGGATTGTACTCTCTTTTGCAATAGTTTCTTCCTTCTTTTGAACAGTTTGTTTATGGCAGGGGACCACCAGACTGGCTTCCTTTTTTTGGAGGATAGCGTCTTGGTTCTGTTTGGGATAGCACAATCCATGCACTCGTGTAAGGGCTTATAGAGTGCATTTGTGTAGGATTCAGCAGTTGTAACTGTATTGTCCATTTGCATGGTACCTGACAAGCAGTTGACAGTAACCTTCTCCTTGTTTAGCCTGGTGTGTAGGACATCAGTGTGCCTGACTATAGAGTTACCTATGACTAGTGTGTTGGGTACGTTGTTTTGCCTTATTGGCTGTGGTTGAGTGGCACACTGAGTCTGTGGGCTATGTGTCATTGGGGCTGGGTTGGGGGATGGAGACTGCTTGCGTTTATGCTTTGGAGGTCTCTGTTACTTAGAGAGGTTATTATTGCGAGCCTCTGCAAATGTTTTTGTGTTACTATGTGTGGATTTTGGTGGTGTAGATTTAGTGAGACTATGTGATGAGTGTAGTGTAGTGCAAATGTTTACCTTCTCCACATGACTGTCAAGTTCAGTCTTGGTTGCAGAGAGCTTTACCTCCAGTTTGGCTAGATAAGTGCATCTCTCACAGGTTGTAGTGTTGGGTGGTAGGAGGAGAGGGTTGTCTGTGTACATGAGGCAATTTTCTACATTGCCTCAAGATGCCCAGATTCATCAGATAGACAGGAGAGAACACTGGGAGCTGACCCTTGTTCATGCTTGAATATAAAACTATTTTCCTCTAGATAAGTGAAGAAAGTGAGTGCAAGAGGTGTTTTACTCCAAGCAAGTGAAAAAAGTATGAACATACTGTTTACTACTAGTTAATGAGGAAGATTGTGTGCTATAGTAATTAGTAGCTTACTTAGTACTTACAAGTTCTGAACAAGTGCTGAGTATGAATAAGCAATCTAGATAGGGTCCTGGATAACATAAACACACTGCCCCCCCAACAGGTACACAATCATATATCCATGTACACTATAGAACCCCTGTAACCACAACTATGCAGGTACAAGCTGCACTCAGGCTGCATGGGACCTGTCCTCATCCCAGGTTGTATCATACACATATGGCAAAAAATTTGCTCTCCACATGCACATCATGTAAAACATAGCTTCATGTCAGGCTGTGTACACACTGAATGGTGCACATCAACAGTTATCACAACCCACAAAGGGGGAAACACCACTGATAATGGGAAGTACTGCACTACTACCCTGCTGAGTCTGGTCTGAAAGGCCATGAACCTTGATCAACTTATTTGATGTCAGCAGTACAGATGTAGATTACAGTAAGGTTGATTTCACATTGCATATCATAACCTTGCCAGGTCATAGGACATCATCACCCATACTGTGTTCCACCTACACTCAGTATACTAGATATACATTCCTATGTCAAAGGAGTGTTTTGCAACTGGACTGATGGCAGAACAAACACTACATAAGGTGTCTGAATAATACATGCACATCACACCTGTGCCAGCTACAGTAAGAAAGGGTTAATTCATTGTACTCCCCCTCATTGTAGTCTATACCACACAGACTAACAGAAGGCATCTGCCTATTGAAGTATGCAAATGACTATGACCTAGGAGCAATAGCTGACTCAGAGTGTTGTTGACAACATACAGAAGGGGCTTTGTGGGTGAGGTGTGTGACATATGGCCACAATCTGACAGCTACATATTGCATTGTCACCCCCATGTTAATAACCCTGTACCCATGAACTACCACCTAGGCAGCGGTCAACATAATGGATACTGTGTGTAAGGGATGCAGCTGAGCAGTTGTCTTTCCTGTGAGATTTACGTCACCACACCTGTCAGGTAGTTGTAAGTGGCAACCCTAATCATGACAGGGTGCCATCCATGAATATAGAGATCATTGCTCAGCCATACTCAACACTCAAGTGACCCATATCAGATCAGATATTTCCTTTAAGGGGTATTGGCCATGTTCAGATGGCCTACACCAGCTTTCCCAATCCCCATCTCCACTATGTAGCATGATGCCTACCCTGAATAAAGCCATGTCCAACCCAGTGATGTTGGACATGCTACACGTACACATCCTGATCTCAAACACATACTTCATGGACATCCACCTTCCTAGTACAAGGATCACCACATGCTGGACAGCTCCTTGTCCCATACACATTACATATTCCTGCCATACTATGCATCCCTGTCCAGCAAAGCTGCACATTGCCCCTCTTTTAGACATGGTGTGATGACCACATGGTAAATGCATCATTAACCCTGTGGATCAGTTATGTGGCACTGCTTGACCTGGCCCCAGAAACCCACCTGTTGGCTACAGCTAGGTAATCTTTCATCCTAGGCTCATACATGGCCCAGGGCATATAGCCTACCAGTTGACTTTGACCGTACATGCTATAGTTGATATTCATCTCTGCAAATACCATCAGGCTAGCCAGTGTCCCATGTGTATCACATGTGCAACACAGGTGATACATGGCAGGATGTTGAACTGCTGTAAAACCTTCTACGAGCAAGTCTGCAGGGTCACAGGTCATGTCCATTAAGGCCATGTAAGTCTTTATATGTGACATATACACAGCATCAAGGTCAACTGCATTAATGTGGACACATCCAGGCATGTGCTGATAGGTAAGAACACCAGTACAGGCAAACAGACATGCCCACATCAAGACAGCATCCACATGGAGTATGAGCAATGTAATCAGGTGACACATACACATATACGGTGATAATATCCAATCACCATTGAGTGTCAAATGTGTGTGACACAAACATGTCAATGGTGTCAGTGTCATGTAGATTTGCAAAGACAACTATTTAATAATAATAAATGTGATACACATGTATGTTCAGCTGTAGCTCTGTACGTCTCTGTGAGTTACTGTGACCTGTCTCCATCATTATGTCTTCCAGGTATGCCATGTGTAAGGCTACCAACTTATACCCACTTGGAGGATGAGGCCCTCATCCCATACCTACATGATAATCATCATGTACTGTTCAGCCATGTGCCACAGGATGCACAGCAGTTGGATGCCCTGTGGCAGGAACTTTGCAGGAGGGTTAATGATGTGGGTGGCCACAACTGCACATACCAGCAGGTACGCAGACACTGTACAGACCTTATTAGATGGGAAAACAGCACGTGAATGCAATCACCATGGAACAAAGTGCAACAGGTGGTGGGCCACCAACCCAGCCCCCACTCACATGAACCGAGGAGCTACTGGCCAACCTAGGGACACCTGTAGAACAACATCCACAAGCCTTAGCTGATATCGTGGAGGTGGGTGCCTCTCAACCACCGAGCCTGGAGTTGCCTGGTAAGTTACAACTACACATATAACAACTGCATTCCATATAGTTACATGTGTCACTGTACAATATGTAATGTAACATCATATGCAAGGCATGTATACACACATGCCGCATACTATAGTATGCTACTCTGTGTATGCACACATGTGCATACTCCATAGTATAGTCTATTGTACTGGCGTATGTGTTAACATGCACTTTGCACCCTGTAGCTATCATACAGGTGTGGATAATGATCATACTGCTGTGCCACTCCTATTTAGGTACCTCTGGCATTTCGCTGTGACAGGAGCCCATTGCAGGTGAGACTGTTATTATTTATAAGGCATGTTAATGCACAGATCTATCTGTCATGTGGCCATTTACCACATGTACACATAATGTATGGTCCTGTCACAATATACAAGTCGGACCTGCAATGCATCACAATGGCTACCCATGTGCAATACTTGCAAACTATGTGAAACACCGACATGAAACCTCACAAACTGTCATTGCCAGATGTGTGGACAGCTGTGCATACAATGGTGGAGGTGTTGTTCACTGTAGGGATGTACTACAGATCAGAACTAAACATGTGGGGAATACAAACAGTACTACACAGTGAGCTGGAGTATGGCCAGCCCACAGAATTCACTGGTGTGGATTATACCCCTGCTATTAATGTCACACAATGTGATGTGCTTTCTGACATGTCCATGACATCTAATGTGCTTGCTGCAACACTGCCTAACTATCCTGAAAAACATATCCCACATACCAAACATGCCACCCATTGTCTGCATAACCCTGTCGTCAATGGAGCATATGACATCTATGGGTGTATGTCATATGGGACAACACAGACATGTGAAATAGATGCCTGTCACAACCATTTGGCCAACACATGTTCACACATGGCCATGGAGGATGGCCAGAGACATGAAGCAACACACACAGTAGATGTGATGTGCTTGTGTGTACACCCTGTCGTACATTGGCTCCACACTGTCCATTTGGCCTTTGTGTAATGGTTATATTGCAGATGTGGAACACTGAACATCCTACATGCCTGTGCACATCTTGTGTAGGCGTGGCATGAATCCACCACATAAGATGTGTTGAACATCTTGAGTGTGTCACGACATGACAGCAGTCACCTGTAAAGTATCCACATACATACACAGACAACCACATCAGCCCACAGATACAGTACATTCCCCTTGCTGGTGTCAGACATCACTGTCATCCTTGCTCCTCATGTGTGTGTGTGTGGTACACAGATGTCATGTGGGACATGGTGTACCGATGAGTTTGCCATGCCTGGCCATAGTTGCCAGGCAGCAGCAATATGGTTGCAGATGTGCAGGGGTGTCATCCATATACCCTTCAGTGGCCTGTGTCACACATTCCACATCATGGTTTAGTGTGTATACACCTCAGTGATGTGGGTCACATTCCACAGTACATATGTATTGTATCTGATCACAGTCATGGCTATGAACTGTGTCTGTAACTCACACTGTATAGCAATAGAGACCCCTCATAATTCCCTGCAATGGCCATGCACATCAGCTAAACGTGCAGTATATCTGTAGGGCAGACAGACAGCACTGCATTGGGACACCATTACTTCACTGTATATTTGACAGGACACCATTGTGTTAAACATCACATGCATGTCATTGCACACGTCAGCAGATCACATGTCATACTACATGTGATGGTCAAGGTCATATGCCACACATCAGGCAGGTGTACTGTTAACCTGTGCTGGTCTACATGGTGTAACACAGGGATGTATGCTAACTACTACTATGATTGTGTAATTTGCATTCCTTCTTCTATGACACATGCATGCTGTTGTGTGCAACCCAAGGATGTATGATAACTACCACTATTATTGTCTGAGCTGCATGCTGTCTGCCATATCACATGCATGTTGAGTGTCATAGCGTGTGTGTGTGTTTATTGTATAGATTGTAATGTACAGTTCTTGTCTGCACCTCACAGGTAATGTAGGTGCATTCCCTTCCTGCAGTCCATCTGATATTAGTGCCCCCACAGACTCTAGCAGTGATGATGAACATATGATTGAGGCAGAGGCAGGGTTGTCAGGGGCTGAACATGTGTCATTGGTTGCCATTCCACTTATATCCCCCTCATCCCTGCACACAGTTCTCATGCCAACACATACCCCATCACTAGTGGCTATAGAGGAAGGACAGTTGGGT